>NW_027189147.1:0-306413 GCF_040958095.1 Procambarus clarkii | reverse complement strand
TCGTATTATTTAGATCCAAGAAAAGACATATGACAATGTTGTTTCCAATACAAATGATAAAAATCAATGTGTTTTCATTAGAATTAACTAAAATGTTTCTGATTTTTCGTTTGTATTACTGATGGAAGATGTACACGAAAACCGCTCTATTCCGGCTGAAACGTCGATATATGCAATAAAAACAGAACTTCTCCCCTTTTCAATCTCTTTCTCAGTATTTTAACGAGAAACAAATTGTTGATTGAAAATGAAGTTTTTAAGGTTACTATCTAATCAATTATGTGTTTGCATCATTTTTACGTATATATATTGAATTAATACCCATAAACTTAAAATTCACAAAAACGTGGAAAAACGGCAAAATATTGCCTAATTCGATGATATTTTGTTTAAATCACATAGAGAAAAAGGGGATGATAATCGTCAAATTATTGCTAAATTCGATGATTTTTTGTACGAAACAAAATGCAAGAAAACTTGCTTAAAATGCTATATTATGCGACATTCTGAGATTTGAAGGCCAAATCACATATCGTGATACTCCATGAAATAGTATCGAAATATTGGTAAAATGAATATATTTACGTATTATCAAACTACATGGAAAACGTGAAAAAGTCACTATTTTACCATATATGAGGATTTTAACTTCAAATCATAGAGCGAGGTTTCGTATTATTTAGATCCAAGAAAAGACATATGACAATGTTGTTTCCAATACAAATGATAAAAATCAATGTGTTTTCATTAGAATTAACTAAAATGTTCCTTATTTTCCGCATATATTACCGATGGAAGATGTACAGGTAAAACCGCTCTATTCCGGCTGAAACGTCGATATATGCAATAAAAACAGAACTTCTCCCCTTTTCAATCTCTTACTCAGTATTATAACGAGAAAAAAATAGTTGATTGAAAATGAAGTTTTTAAGGTTATTATCTAATCAATTATGTGTTTGCATCATTTTTACGTATATATCGTGAATTGATACCCATAAACTGAAAATTCACAAAAACGTGGAAAAACGGTTAAATATTGCCTAATACGATGATATTTTGTTTAAATCACATAGAGGATAAGGGGATGATAAACGTCAAAATATTGCTAAATTGGATGATTTTTCGTATGAAACAAAATGCAAGAAAACTTGCTTAAAATGCTATATTATTCGACATTCTGAGATTTGAAGGCCAAATCACATATCGTGATACAACATGAAATAGTATCGAAATATTGGTAAAAACGAATATATTTATGTAAAATCACACTACATGGAAAACGTGAAAAAAGTCACTATTTTACCATATATGAGGATTTTAACTTCAAATCATAGAGCCAGGTTTCGTATTATTTAGATCCAAGAAAAGACATATGACAATGTTGTTTCCAATACAAATGATAAAAATCAATGTGTTTTCATTAGAATTAACTAAAATGTTTCTGATTTTCCGTTTGTATTACTGATGGAAGATGTACACGAAAACCGCTCTATTCCGGCTGAAACGTCGATATATGCAATAAAAACAGAACTTCTCCCCTTTTCAATCTCTTTCTCAGTATTTTAACGAGAAACAAATAGTTGATTGAAAATGAAGTTTTTAAGGTTACTATCTATTCAATTATGTGTTTGCATCATTTTTACGTATATACATTGAATTAATACCCATAAACTTAAAATTCACAAAAACGTGGAAAAACGGCAAAATATTGCCTAATTCGATGATATTTTGTTTAAATCACATAGAGAAAAAGGGGGATGATAATCGTCAAAATATTGCTAAATTCGATGATTTTTTGTACGAAACAAAATGCAAGAAAACTTGCTTAAAATGCTATATTATGCGACATTCTGAGATTTGAAGGCCAAATCACATATCGTGATACTACATGATATAGTATCGAAATATTGGTAAAATGAATATATTTACGTATTATCAAACTACATGGAAAACGTGAAAAAAGTCACTATTTTACCATATATGAGGATTTAAACTTCAAATCATAGAGCGAGGTTTCGTATTATTTAGATCCAAGAAAAGACATGACAATGTTGTTTCCAATACAAATGATAAAAATCAATGTGTTTTCATTAGAATTAACTAAAATGTTCCTTATTTTCCGCATATATTACCGATGGAAGATGTACAGGTAAAACCGCTCTATTCCGGCTGAAACGTCGATATATGCAATAAAAACAGAACTTCTCCCCTTTTCAATCTCTTACTCAGAATTATAACGAGAAAAAAATAGTTGATTGAAAATGAAGTTTTTAAGGTTATTATCTAATCAATTATGTGTTTGCATCATTTTTACGTATATATAGTGAATTGATACCCATAAACTGAAAATTCACAAAAACGTGGAAAAACGGTTAAATATTGCCTATTACGATGATATTTTGTTTAAATCACATAGAGGAAAAGGGGGATGATAAACGTCAAAATATTGCTAAATTGGATGATTTTTCGTATGAAACAAAATGCAAGAAAACTTGCTTAAAATGCTATATTATTCGACATTCTGAGATTTGAAGGCCAAATCACATATCGTGATACAACATGAAATAGTATCGAAATATTGGTAAAAACGAATATATTTATGTAAAATCACACTACATGGAAAACGTGAAAAAAGTCACTATTTTACCATATATGAGGATTTTAACTTCAAATCATAGATCCAGGTTTCGTATTATTTAGATCCAAGAAAAGACATATGACAATGTTGTTTCCAATACAAATGATAAAAATCAATGTGTTTTCATTAGAATTAACTAAAATGTTTCTGATTTTCCGTTTGTATTACTGATGGAAGATGAACACGAAAACCGCTCTATTCCGGCTGAAACGTCGATATATGCAATAAAAACAGAACTTCTCCCCTTTTCAATCTCTTTCTCAGTATTTTAACGAGAAATAAATAGTTGATTGAAAATTAAGTTTTTAAGGTTACTATCTATTCAATTATGTGTTTGCATCATTTTTACGTATATACATTGAATTAATACCCATAAACTTAAAATTCACAAAAACGTGGAAAAACGGCAAAATATTGCCTAATTCGATGATATTTTGTTTAAATCACATAGAGAAAAAGGGGATGATAATCGTCAAAATATTGCTAAATTCGATGATTTTTTATACGAAACAAAATGCAAGAAAACTTGCTTAAAATGCTATATTATGCGACATTCTGAGATTTGAAGGCCAAATCACATATCGTGATACTACATGAAATAGTATCGAAATATTGGTAAAATGAATATATTTACGTATTATCAAACTACATGGAAAACGTGAAAGTCACTATTTTACCATATATGAGGATTTTAACTTCAAATCATAGAGCGAGGTTTCGTATTATTTAGATCCAAGAAAAGACATATGACAATGTTGTTTCCAATACAAATGATAAAAATCAATGTGTTTTCATTAGAATTAACTAAAATGTTCCTTATTTTCCGTATATATTACCGATGGAAGATGTACAGGTAAAACCGCTCTATTCCGGCTGAAACGTCGATATATGCAATAAAAACAGAACTTCTCCCCTTTTCAATCTCTTATTCAGTATTATAACGAGAAAAAAATAGTTGATTTAAAATGAAGTTTTTAAGGTTATTATCTAATCAATTATGTGTTTGCATCATTTTTACGTATATATAGTGAATTGGTACCCATAAACTGAAAATTCACAAAAACGTGGAAAAACGGTTAAATATTGCCTAATACGGTGATATTTTGTTTAAATCACATAGAGGAAAAGGGGATGATAAACGTCAAAATATTGCTAAATTGGATGATTTTTCGTATGAAACAAAATGCAAGAAAACTTGCTTAAAATGCTATATTATTCGACATTCTGAGATTTGAAGGCCAAATCACATATCGTGATACAACATGAAATAGTATCGAAATATTGGTAAAAACGAATATATTTACGTAAAATCACACTACATGGAAAACGTGAAAAAAGTCACTATTTTACCATATATGAGGATTTTAACTTCAAATCATAGATCCAGGTTTCGTATTATTTAGATCCAAGAAAAGACATATGACAATGTTGTTTCCAATACAAATGATAAAAATCAATGTGTTTTCATTAGAATTAACTAAAATGTTTCTGATTTTCCGTTTGTATTACTGATGGAAGATGTACACGAAAACCGCTCTATTCCGGCTGAAACGTCGATATATGCAATAAAAACAGAACTTCTCCCCTTTTCAATCTCTTTCTCAGTATTTTAACGAGAAACAAATTGTTGATTGAAAATGAAGTTTTTAAGGTTACTATCTAATCAATTATGTGTTTGCATCATTTTTACGTATATATATTGAATTAATACCCATAAACTTAAAATTCACAAAAACGTGGAAAAACGGCAAAATATTGCCTAATTCGATGATATTTTGTTTAAATCACATAGAGAAAAAGGGGATGATAAACGTCAAAATATTGCTAAATTCGATGATTTTTTGTACGAAACAAAATGCAAGAAAACTTGCTTAAAATGCTATATTATGCGACATTCTGAGATTTGAAGGCCAAATCACATATCGTGATACTACATGAAATAGTATCGAAATATTGGTAAAATGAATATATTTACGTATTATCAAACTACATGGAAAACGTGAAAAAAGTCACTATTTTACCATATATGAGGATTTTAACTTCAAATCATAGAGCCAGGTTTCGTATTATTTAGATCCAAGAAAAGACATATGACAATGTTGTTTCCAATACAAATGATAAAAATCAATGTGTTTTCATTAGAATTAACTAAAATGTTTCTGATTTTCCGTTTGTATTACTGATGGAAGATGTACACGAAAACCGCTCTATTCCGGCTGAAACGTCGATATATGCAATAAAAACAGAACTTCTCCCCTTTTCAATCTCTTTCTCAGTATTTTAACGAGAAACAAATAGTTGATTGAAAATGAAGTTTTTAAGGTTACTATCTATTCAATTATGTGTTTGCATCATTTTTACGTATATACATTGAATTAATACCCATAAACTTAAAATTCACAAAAACGTGGAAAAACGGCAAAATATTGCCTAATTCGATGATATTTTGTTTAAATCACATAGAGAAAAAGGGGATGATAATCGTCAAAATATTGCTAAATTCGATGATTTTTTGTACGAAACAAAATGCAAGAAAACTTGCTTAAAATGCTATATTATGCGACATTCTGAGATTTGAAGGCCAAATCACATATCGTGATACTACATGAAATAGTATCGAAATATTGGTAAAATGAATATATTTACGTATTATCAAACTACATGGAAATCGTGAAAAAAGTCACTATTTTACCATATATGAGGATTTTAACTTCAAATCATAGAGCGAGGTTTCGTATTATTTAGATCCAAGAAAAGACATATGACAATGTTGTTTCCAATACAAATGATAAAAATCAATGTGTTTTCATTAGAATTTACTAAAATGTTCCTGATTTTCCGTTTATATTACCGATGGAAGATGTACAGGTAAAACCGCTCTATTCCGGCTGAAACGTCGATATATGCAATAAAAACAGAACTTCTCCCCTTTTTAATCTCTTACTCAGTATTTTAACGAGAAACAAATAGATGATTGAAAATGAAGTTTTTAAGGTTATTATCTAATCAATTATGTGTTTGCATCATTTTTATCGTATATATAGTGAATTGATACCCATAAACTGAAAATTCACAAAAACGTGGAAAAACGGTTAAATATTGCCTAATACGGTATTTTGTTTAAATCACATAGAGGAAAAGGGGATGATAAACGTCAAAATATTGCTAAATTGGATGATTTTTCGTATGAAACAAAATGCAAGAAAACTTGCTTAAAATGCTATATTATTCGACATTCTGAGATTTGAAGGGCAAATCACATATCGTGATACAACATGAAATAGTATCGAAATATTGGTACAAACGAATATATTTACGTAAAATCACACTACATGGAAAACGTAAAAAAAGTCACTATTTTACCATATATGAGGATTTTAACTTCAAATCATAGAGCCAGGTTTCGAATTATTTAGATCCAAGAAAAGACATATGACAATGTTGTTTCCAATACAAATGATAAAAATCAATGTGTTTTCATTAGAATTAACTAAAATGTTTCTGATTTTCCGTTTGTATTACTGATGGAAGATGTACACGAAAACCGCTCTATTCCGGCTGAAACGTCGATATATGCAATAAAAACAGAACTTCTCCCCTTTTCAATCTCTTTCTCAGTATTTTAACGAGAAACAAATTGTTGATTGAAAATGAAGTTTTTAAGGTTACTATCTAATCAATTATGTGTTTGCATCATTTTTACGTATATATATTGAATTAATACCCATAAACTTAAATTCACAAAAACGTGGAAAAACGGCAAAATATTGCCTAATTCGATGATATTTTGTTTAAATCACATAGAGAAAAAGGGGATGATAATCGTCAAAATATTGCTAAATTCGATGATTTTTTGTACGAAACAAAATGCAAGAAAACTTGCTTAAAATGCTATATTATGCGACATTCTAAGATTTGAAGGCCAAATCACATATCGTGATACTACATGAAATAGTATCGAAATATTGGTAAAATGAATATATTTACGTATTATCAAACTACATGGAAAACGTGAAAAAAGTCACTATTTTACCATATATGAGGATTTTATCTTCAAATCATAGAGCGAGGTTTCGTATTATTTAGATCCAAGAAAAGACATATGACAATGTTGTTTCCAATACAAATGATAAAAATCAATGTGTTTTCATTAGAATTAACTAAAATGTTCCTTATTTCCCGCATATATTACCGATGGAAGATGTACAGGTAAAACCGCTCTATTCCGGCTGAAACGTCGATATATGCAATAAAAACAGAACTTCTCCCCTTTTCAATCTCTTACTCAGTATTATAACGAGAAACAAATAGTTGATTGAAAATGAAGTTTTTAAGGTTATTATCTAATCAATTATGTGTTTGCATCATTTTTACGTATATATAGTGAATTGATACCCATAAACTGAAAATTCACAAAAACGTGGAAAAACGGTTAAATATTGCCTAATACAATGATATTTTGTTTAAATCGCATAGAGGAAAAGGGGATGATAAACGTCAAAATATTGCTAAATTGGATGATTTTTCGTATGAAACAAAATGCAAGAAAACTTGCTTAAAATGCTATATTATTCGACATTCTGAGATTTGAAGGCCAAATCACATATCGTGATACAACATGAAATAGTATCGAAATATTGGTAAAAACGAATATATTTACGTAAAATCACACTACATGGAAAACGTGAAAAAGTCAGTATTTTACCATATATGAGGATTTTAACTTCAAATCATAGAGCCAGGTTTCGTATTATTTAGATCCAAGAAAAGACATATGACAATGTTGTTTCCAATACAAATGATAAAAATCAATGTGTTTTCATTAGAATTAACTAAAATGTTTCTAATTTTCCGTTTGTATTACTGATGGAAGATGTACACGAAAACCGCTCTATTCCGGCTGAAACGTCGATATATGCAATAAAAACAGAATTTCTCCCCTTTTCAATCTCTTTCTCAGTATTTTAACGAGAAACAAATAGTTGATTGAAAATGAAGTTTTTAAGGTTACTATCTAATCAATTATGTGTTTGCATCATTTTTACGTATATATATTGAATTAATACCCATAAACTTAAAATTCACAAAAACGTGGAAAAACGGCAAAATATTGCCTAATTCGTTGATATTTTGCTTAAATCACATAGAGAAAAAGGGGATGATAATCGTCAAAATATTGCTAAATTCGATGATTTTTTGTACGAAACAAAATGCAAGAAAACTTGCTTAAAATGCTATATTATGCGACATTCTGAGATTTGAAGGCCAAATCACATATCGTGATACTACATGAAATAGTATCGAAATATTGGTAAAATGAATATATTTACGTAAAATCAAACTACATGGAAAACGTGAAAAAAGTCACTATTTTACCATATATGAGGATTTTAACTTCAAATCATAGAGCGAGGTTTCGTATTATTTAGATCCAAGAAAAGACATATGACAATGTTGTTTCCAATACAAATGATAAAAATCAATGTGTTTTCATTAGAATTTACTAAAATGTTCCTGATTTTCCGTTTATATTACCGATGGAAGATGTACAGGTAAAACCGCTCTATTCCAGCTGAAACGTCGATATATGCAATAAAAACAGAACTTCTCCCCTTTTCAATCTCTTACTCAGTATTTTAACGAGAAACAAATAGATGATTGAAAATGAAGTTTTTAAGGTTATTATCTAATCAATTATGTGTTTGCATCATTTTTACGTATATATAGTGAATTAATACCCATAAACTGAAAATTCACAAAAACGTGGAAAAACGGTTAAATATTGCCTAATACGATGATATTTTCTTTAAATCACATAGAGGAAAAGGGGATGATAAACGTCAAAATATTGCTAAATTCGATGATTTTTTGTACGAAACAAAATGCAAGAAAACTTGCTTAAAATGCTATATTATTCGACATTCTGAGATTTGAAGGCCAAATCACATATCGTGATACTACATGAAGTAGTATCGAAATATTGGTAAAAACGAATATATTTACGTAAAATCACACTACATGGAAAACGTGAAAAAAGTCACTATTTTACCATATATGAGGATTTTAACTTCAAATCATAGAGCGAGGTTTCGTATTATTTAGATCCAAGAAAAGACATATGACAATGTTGTTTCCAATACAAATGATAAAAATCAATGTGTTTTCATTAGAATTAACTAAAATGTTTCTGATTTTCCGTTTATATTACTGATGGAAGATGTACACGAAAACCGCTCTATTCCGGCTGAAACGTCGATATATGCAATAAAAACAGAACTTCTCCCCTTTTCAATCTCTTACTCAGTATTTTAACGGGAAACAAATAGTTGATTGAAAATGAAGTTTTTAAGGTTATTATCTAATCAATTTGGTGTTTGCATCATTTTTACGTATATATAGTGAATTGATACCCATAAACTGAAAATTCACAAAAACGTGGAAAAACGGTTAAATATTGCCAAATACGATGATATTTTGTTTAAATCACATAGAGGAAAAGGGGATGATAAACGTCAAAATATTGCTAAATTGGATGATTTTTCGTATGAAACAAAATGCAAGAAAACTTGCTTAAAATGCTATATTATGCGACATTCTGAGATTTGAAGGCCAAATCACATATCGTGATACTACATGAAATAGTATCGAAATATTGGTAAAAATGAATATATTTACGTATTATCAAACTACATGGAAAACGTGAAAAAAGTCACTATTGTACCATATATGAGGATTTTAACTTCAAATCATAGAGCGAGGTTTCGTATTATTTAGATCCAAGAAAAGACATATGACAATGTTGTTTCCAATACAAATGATAAAAATCAATGTGTTTTCATTAGAATTTACTAAAATGTTAATGATTTTCCGTTTATATTACTGATGGAAGATGTACACGAAAACCGCTCTATTCAGGCTGAAACGTCGATATATGCAATAAAAACAGAACATCTCCCCTTTTCAATCTCTTACTCAGTATTTTAACGAGAAACAAATAGTTGATTGAAAATGAAGTTTTTAAGGTTATTATCTAATCAATTATGTGTTTGCATCATTTTTACGTATATACAGTGAATTAATACCCATAAACTGAAAATTCACAAAAACGTTGAAAAACGGCAAAATATTGCCTAATTCGATGATATTTTGTTTAAATCACATAGAGGAAAAGGGGATGATAAACGTCAAAATATTGCTAAATTCGATGATTTTTCGTACGAAACAAAGTGCAAGAAAACTTGCTTAAAATGCTATATTATGCGACATTCTGAGATTTGAAGGCCAAATCACATATCGTGATACTACATGAAGTAGTATCGAAATATTGGTAAAAACGAATGTATTTACGTAAAATCACACTATATGGAAAACGTGAAAAAAGTCACTATTTTACCATATATGAGGATTTTAATTTCAAATCATAGAGCGAGGTTTCGTATTGTTTAGATCCAGAAAAGACATATGACAATGTTGTTTCCAATACAAATGATAAAAATCAATGTGTTTTCATTAGAATTAACTAAAATGTTCCTTATTTTCCGTATATATTACCGATGGAAGATGTACAAGTAAAACCGCTCTATTCCGGCTGAAACGTCGATATATGCAATAAAAACAGAATTTCTCCCCTTTTCAATCTCTTACTCAGTATTATAACGAGAAAAAAATAGTTGATTGAAAATGAAGTTTTTAAGGTTATTATCTAATCAATTATGTGTTTGCATCATTTTTACGTATATATAGTGAATTGATACCCATAAACTGAAAATTCACAAAAACGTGGAAAAACGGTTAAATATTGCCTAATACGATGATATTTTGTTTAAATCACATAGAGGAAAAGGGGATGATAAACGTCAAAATATTGCTAAATTGGATGATTTTTCGTATGAAACAAAATGCAAGAAAACGTGCTTAAAATGCTATATTATGCGACATTCTGAGATTTGAAGGCCAAATCACATATCGTGATACTACATGAAATAGTATCGAAATATTGGTAAAATGAATATATTTACGTATTATCAAACTACATGGAAAACGTGAAAAAAGTCACTATTTTACCATATATGAGGATTTTAACTTCAAATCATAGAGCGAGGTTTCGTATTATTTAGATCCAAGAAAAGACATATGACAATGTTGTTTCCAATACAAATGATAAAAATCAATGTGTTTTCATTAGAATTTACTAAAATGTTCCTGATTTTCCGTTTATATTACCGATGGAAGATGTACAGGTAAAACCGCTCTATTCCGGCTGAATCGTCGATATATGCAATAAAAACAGAACTTCTCCCCTTTTCAATCTCTTTCTCAGTATTCTAACGAGAAACAAATAGATGATTGAAAATGAAGTTTTTAAGGTTATTATCGAATCAATTATGTGTTTGCATCATTTTTATCGTATATATAGTGAATTCATACCCATAAACTGAAAATTCACAAAAACGTGGAAAAACGGCAAAATATTGCCTAATTCGATGATATTTTGTTTAAATCACATAGAGGAAAAGGGGATGATAATCGTCAAAATATTGCTAAATTCGATGGTTTTTCGTACGAAACAAAATGCAAGAAAACTTGCTTAAAATGCTATATTATGCGACATTCTGAGATTTGAAGGCCAAATCACATATCGTGATACTACATGAAATAGTATCGAAATATTGGTAAAAATGAATATATTTACGTATTATCAAACTACATGGAAAACGTGAAAAAAGTCACTATTGTACCATATATGAGGATTTTAACTTCAAATCATAGAGCGAGGTTTCGTATTATTTAGATCCAAGAAAAGACATATGACAATGTTGTTTCCAATACAAATGATAAAAATCAATGTGTTTTCATTAGAATTTACTAAAATGTTCCTGATTTTCCGTTTATATTACTGATGGAAGATGTACACGAAAACCGCTCTATTCCGGCTGAAACGTCGATATATGCAATAAAAACAGAACATCTCCCCTTTTCAATCTCTTACTCAGTATTTTAACGAGAAACAAATAGTTGATTGAAAATGAAGTTTTTAAGGTTATTATCTAATCAATTATGTGTTTGCATCATTTTTACGTATATACAGTGAATTAATACCCATAAACTGAAAATTCACAAAAACGTTGAAAAACGGCAAAATATTGCCTAATTCGATGATATTTTGTTTAAATCACATAGAGGAAAAGGGGATGATAAACGTCAAAATATTGCTAAATTCGATGATTTTTCGTACGAAACAAAATGCAAGAAAACTTGCTTAAAATGCTATATTATGCGACATTCTGAGATTTGAAGGCCAAATCACATATCGTGATACTACACGAAGTAGTATCGAAATATTGGTAAAAACGAATGTATTTACGTAAAATCACACTACATGGAAAACGTGAAAAAAGTCACTATTTTACCATATATGAGGATTTTAATTTCAAATCATAGAGCGAGGTTTCGTATTATTTAGATCCAGAAAAGACATATGACAATGTTGTTTCCAATACAAATGATAAAAATCAATGTGTTTTCATTAGAATTAACTAGAATGTTCCTTATTTTCCGTATATATTACCGATGGAAGATATATAGGTAAAACCGCTCTATTCCGGCTGAAACGTCGATATATGCAATAAAAACAGAACTTCTCCCCTTTTCAATCTCTTACTCAGTATTATAACGAGAAAAAAATAGTTGATTGAATATGAAGTTTGTAAGGTTATTATCTAATCAATTATGTGTTTGCATCATTTTTACGTATATATAGTGAATTGATACCCATAAACTGAAAATTCAAAAAAAACGTGGAAAAACGGTTAAATATTGCCTAATACGATGATATTTTGTTTAAATCACATAGAGGAAAAGGGGATGATAAACGTCAAAATATTGCTAAATTGGATGATTTTTCGTATGAAACAAAATGCAAGAAAACTTGCTTAAAATGCTATATTATGCGACATTCTGAGATTTGAAGGCCAAATCACATATCGTGATACTACATGAAATAGTATCGAAATATTGGTAAAATGGATATATTTACGTATTATCAAACTACATGGAAAACGTGAAAAAAGTCACTATTTTACCATATATGAGGATTTTAACTTCAAATCATAGAGCGAGGTTTCGTATTATTTAGATCCAAGAAAAGACATATGACAATGTTGTTTCCAATACAAATGATAAAAATCAATGTGTTTTCATTAGAATTAACTAAAATGTTCCTTATTTTCCGCATATATTACCGATGGAAGATGTACAGGTAAAACCGCTCTATTCCGGCTGAAACGTCGATATATGCAATAAAAACAGAACTTCTCCCCTTTTCAATCTCTTACTCAGTATTATAACGAGAAAAAAATAGTTGATTGAAAACGAAGTTTTTAAGGTTATTATCTAATCAATTATGTGTTTGCATCATTTTTACGTATATATAGTGAATTGATACCCATAAACTGAAAATTCACAAAAACGTGGAAAAACGGTTAAATATTGCCTAATACGATGATATTTTGTTTAAATCACATTAAGGAAAAGGGGATGATAAACGTCAAAATATTGCAAAATTGGATGATTTTTCGTATGAAACAAAATGCAAGAAAATTTGCTTAAAATGCTATATTACTCGACATTCTGAGATTTGAAGGCCAAATCACATATCGTGATACAACATGAAATAGTATCAAAATATTGGTAAAAACGAATATATTTACGTAAAATCACACTACATGGAAAACGTGAAAAAAGTCACTATTTTACCATATATGAGGATTTTAACTTCAAATCATAGAGCGAGGTTTCGTATTATTTAGATCCAAGAAAAGACATATGACAATGTTGTTTCCAATACAAATGATAAAAATCAATGTGTTTTCATTAGAATTAACTAAAAAGTTTCTGATTTTCCGTTTATATTACTGATGGAAGATGTACACGAAAACCGCTCTATTCCGGCTGAAACGTCGATATATGCAATAAAAACAGAACTTCTCCCCTTTTCAATCTCTTACTCAGTATTTTAACGGGAAACAAATAGTTGATTGAAAATGAAGTTTTTAAGGTTATTATCTAATCAATTATGTGTTTGCATCATTTTTATCGTATATATAGTGAATTCATACCCATAAACTGAAAATTCACAAAAACGTGGAAAAACGGCAAAATATTGCCTAATTCGATGATATTTTGTTTAAATCACATAGAGGAAAAGGGAATGATAATCGTCAAAATATTGCTAAATTCGATGGTTTTTCGTATGAAACAAAATGCAAGAAAACTTGCTTAAAATGCTATATTATGCGACATTCTGAGATTTGAAGGCCAAATCACATATCGTGATACTACATGAAATAGTATCGAAATATTGGTAAAATGAATATATTTACGTATTATCAAACTACATGGAAAACGTGAAAAAAGTCACTATTTTACCATATATGAGGATTTTAACTTCAAATCATAGAGCGAGGTTTCGTATTATTTAGATCCAAGAAAAGACATATGACAATGTTGTTTCCAATACAAATGATAAAAATCAATGTGTTTTCATTAGAATTAACTAAAATGTTCCTTATTTTCCGCATATATTACCGATGGAAGATGTACAGGTAAAACCGCTCTATTCCGGCTGAAACGTCGATATATGCAATAAAAACAGAACTTCTCCCCTTTTCAATCTCTTACTCAGTATTATAACGAGAAAAAAATAGTTGATTGAAAACGAAGTTTTTAAGGTAATTATCTAATCAATTATGTGTTTGCATCATTTTTACGTATATATAGTGAATTGATACCCATAAACTGAAAATTCACAAAAACGTGGAAAAACGGTTAAATATTGCCTAATACGATGATATTTTGTTTAAATCACATAGAGGAAAAGGGGATGATAAACGTCAAAATATTGCTAATTTCGATGATTTTTTGTACGAAACAAAATGCAAGAAAACTTGCTTAAAATGCTATATTATTCGACATTCTGAGATTTGAAGGGCAAATCACATATCGTGATACAACATGAAATAGTATCGAAATATTGGTAAAAACGAATATATTTATGTAAAATCACACTACATGGAAAACGTGAAAAAAGTCACTATTTTACCATATATGAGGATTTTAACTTCAAATCATAGAGCCAGGTTTCGTATTATTTAGATCCAAGAAAAGACATATGACAATGTTGTTTCCAATACAAATGATAAAAATCAATGTGTTTTCATTAGAATTAACTAAAATGTTTCTGATTTTCCGTTTGTATTACTGATGGAAGATGTACACGAAAACCGCTCTATTCCGGCTGAAACGTCGATATATGCAATAAAAACAGAACTTCTCCCCTTTTCAATCTCTTTCTCAGTATTTTAACGAGAAACAAATAGTTGATTGAAAATGAAGTTTTTAAGGTTACTATCTAATCAATTATGTGTTTGCATCATTTTTACGTATATATATTGAATTAATACCCATAAACTTAAAATTCACAAAAACGTGGAAAAACGGCAAAATATTGCCTAATTCGTTGATATTTTGCTTAAATCACATAGAGAAAAAGGGGATGATAATCGTCAAAATATTGCTAAATTCGATGATTTTTTGTACGAAACAAAATGCAAGAAAACTTGCTTAAAATGCTATATTATGCGACATTCTGAGATTTGAAGGCCAAATCACATATCGTGATACTACATGAAATAGTATCGAAATATTGGTAAAATGAATATATTTACGTAAAATCAAACTACATGGAAAACGTGAAAAAAGTCACTATTTTACCATATATGAGGATTTTAACTTCAAATCATAGAGCGAGGTTTCGTATTATTTAGATCCAAGAAAAGACATATGACAATGTTGTTTCCAATACAAATGATAAAAATCAATGTGTTTTCATTAGAATTTACTAAAATGTTCCTGATTTTCCGTTTATATTACCGATGGAAGATGTACAGGTAAAACCGCTCTATTCCAGCTGAAACGTCGATATATGCAATAAAAACAGAACTTCTCCCCTTTTCAATCTCTTACTCAGTATTTTAACGAGAAACAAATAGATGATTGAAAATGAAGTTTTTAAGGTTATTATCTAATCAATTATGTGTTTGCATCATTTTTACGTATATATAGTGAATTAATACCCATAAACTGAAAATTCACAAAAACGTGGAAAAACGGTTAAATATTGCCTAATACGATGATATTTTCTTTAAATCACATAGAGGAAAAGGGGATGATAAACGTCAAAATATTGCTAAATTCGATGATTTTTTGTACGAAACAAAATGCAAGAAAACTTGCTTAAAATGCTATATTATTCGACATTCTGAGATTTGAAGGCCAAATCACATATCGTGATACTACATGAAGTAGTATCGAAATATTGGTAAAAACGAATATATTTACGTAAAATCACACTACATGGAAAACGTGAAAAAAGTCACTATTTTACCATATATGAGGATTTTAACTTCAAATCATAGAGCGAGGTTTCGTATTATTTAGATCCAAGAAAAGACATATGACAATGTTGTTTCCAATACAAATGATAAAAATCAATGTGTTTTCATTAGAATTTACTAAAATGTTAATGATTTTCCGTTTATATTACTGATGGAAGATGTACACGAAAACCGCTCTATTCAGGCTGAAACGTCGATATATGCAATAAAAACAGAACATCTCCCCTTTTCAATCTCTTACTCAGTATTTTAACGAGAAACAAATAGTTGATTGAAAATGAAGTTTTTAAGGTTATTATCTAATCAATTATGTGTTTGCATCATTTTTACGTATATACAGTGAATTAATACCCATAAACTGAAAATTCACAAAAACGTTGAAAAACGGCAAAATATTGCCTAATTCGATGATATTTTGTTTAAATCACATAGAGGAAAAGGGGATGATAAACGTCAAAATATTGCTAAATTCGATGATTTTTCGTACGAAACAAAGTGCAAGAAAACTTGCTTAAAATGCTATATTATGCGACATTCTGAGATTTGAAGGCCAAATCACATATCGTGATACTACATGAAGTAGTATCGAAATATTGGTAAAAACGAATGTATTTACGTAAAATCACACTACATGGAAAACGTGAAAAAAGTCACTATTTTACCATATATGAGGATTTTAATTTCAAATCATAGAGCGAGGTTTCGTATTGTTTAGATCCAGAAAAGACATATGACAATGTTGTTTCCAATACAAATGATAAAAATCAATGTGTTTTCATTAGAATTAACTAAAATGTTCCTTATTTTCCGTATATATTACCGATGGAAGATGTACAAGTAAAACCGCTCTATTCCGGCTGAAACGTCGATATATGCAATAAAAACAGAATTTTTCCCCTTTTCAATCTCTTACTCAGTATTATAACGAGAAAAAAATAGTTGATTGAAAATGAAGTTTTTAAGGTTATTATCTAATCAATTATGTGTTTGCATCATTTTTACGTATATATAGTGAATTGATACCCATAAACTGAAAATTCACAAAAACGTGGAAAAACGGTTAAATATTGCCTAATACGATGATATTTTGTTTAAATCACATAGAGGAAAAGGGGATGATAAACGTCAAAATATTGCTAAATTGGATGATTTTTCGTATGAAACAAAATGCAAGAAAACGTGCTTAAAATGCTATATTATGCGACATTCTGAGATTTGAAGGCCAAATCACATATCGTGATACTACATGAAATAGTATCGAAATATTGGTAAAATGAATATATTTACGTATTATCAAACTACATGGAAAACGTGAAAAAAGTCACTATTTTACCATATATGAGGATTTTAACTTCAAATCATAGAGCGAGGTTTCGTATTATTTAGATCCAAGAAAAGACATATGACAATGTTGTTTCCAATACAAATGATAAAAATCAATGTGTTTTCATTAGAATTTACTAAAATGTTCCTGATTTTCCGTTTATATTACCGATGGAAGATGTACAGGTAAAACCGCTCTATTCCGGCTGAAACGTCGATATATGCAATAAAAACAGAACTTCTCCCCTTTTCAATCTCTTACTCAGTATTCTAACGAGAAACAAATAGATGATTGAAAATGAAGTTTTTAAGGTTATTATCGAATCAATTATGTGTTTGCATCATTTTTATCGTATATATAGTGAATTCATACCCATAAACTGAAAATTCACAAAAACGTGGAAAAACGGCAAAATATTGCCTAATTCGATGATATTTTGTTTAAATCACATAGAGGAAAAGGGGATGATAATCGTCAAAATATTGCTAAATTCGATGGTTTTTCGTACGAAACAAAATGCAAGAAAACTTGCTTAAAATGCTATATTATGCGACATTCTGAGATTTGAAGGCCAAATCACATATCGTGATACTACATGAAATAGTATCGAAATATTGGTAAAAATGAATATATTTACGTATTATCAAACTACATGGAAAACGTGAAAAAAGTCACTATTGTACCATATATGAGGATTTTAACTTCAAATCATAGAGCGAGGTTTCGTATTATTTAGATCCAAGAAAAGACATATGACAATGTTGTTTCCAATACAAATGATAAAAATCAATGTGTTTTCATTAGAATTTACTAAAATGTTCCTGATTTTCCGTTTATATTACTGATGGAAGATGTACACGAAAACCGCTCTATTCCGGCTGAAACGTCGATATATGCAATAAAAACAGAACATCTCCCCTTTTCAATCTCTTACTCAGTATTTTAACGAGAAACAAATAGTTGATTGAAAATGAAGTTTTTAAGGTTATTATCTAATCAATTATGTGTTTGCATCATTTTTACGTATATACAGTGAATTAATACCCATAAACTGAAAATTCACAAAAACGTTGAAAAACGGCAAAATATTGCCTAATTCGATGATATTTTGTTTAAATCACATAGAGGAAAAGGGGATGATAAACGTCAAAATATTGCTAAATTCGATGATTTTTCGTACGAAACAAAATGCAAGAAAACTTGCTTAAAATGCTATATTATGCGACATTCTGAGATTTGAAGGCCAAATCACATATCGTGATACTACACGAAGTAGAATCGAAATATTGGTAAAAACGAATGTATTTACGTAAAATCACACTACATGGAAAACGTGAAAAAAGTCACTATTTTACCATATATGAGGATTTTAATTTCAAATCATAGAGCGAGGTTTCGTATTATTTAGATCCAGAAAAGACATATGACAATGTTGTTTCCAATACAAATGATAAAAATCAATGTGTTTTCATTAGAATTAACTAGAATGTTCCTTATTTTCCGTATATATTACCGATGGAAGATGTACAGGTAAAACCGCTCTATTCCGGCTGAAACGTCGATATATGCAATAAAAACAGAACTTCTCCCCTTTTCAATCTCTTACTCAGTATTATAACGAGAAAAAAATAGTTGATTGGATATGAAGTTTGTAAGGTTATTATCTAATCAATTATGTGTTTGCATCATTTTTACGTATATATAGTGAATTGATACCCATAAACTGAAAATTCACAAAAACGTGGAAAAACGGTTAAATATTGCCTAATACGATGATATTTTGTTTAAATCACATAGAGGAAAAGGGGATGATAAACGTCAAAATATTGCTAAATTGGATGATTTTTCGTATGAAACAAAATGCAAGAAAACTTGCTTAAAATGCTATATTATGCGACATTCTGAGATTTGAAGGCCAAATCACATATCGTGATACTACATGAAATAGTATCGAAATATTGGTAAAATGGATATATTTACGTATTATCAAACTACATGGAAAACGTGAAAAAAGTCACTATTTTACCATATATGAGGATTTTAACTTCAAATCATAGAGCGAGGTTTCGTATTATTTAGATCCAAGAAAAGACATATGACAATGTTGTTTCCAATACAAATGATAAAAATCAATGTGTTTTCATTAGAATTAACTAAAATGATCCTTATTTTCCGCATATATTACCGATGGAAGATGTACAGGTAAAACCGCTCTATTCCGGCTGAAACGTCGATATATGCAATAAAAACAGAACTTCTCCCCTTTTCAATCTCTTACTCAGTATTATAACGAGAAAAAAATAGTTGATTGAAAACGAAGTTTTTAAGGTTATTATCTAATCAATTATGTGTTTGCATCATTTTTATCGTATATATAGTGAATTCATACCCATAAACTGAAAATTCACAAAAACGTGGAAAAACGGCAAAATATTGCCTAATTCGATGATATTTTGTTTAAATCACATAGAGGAAAAGGGAATGATAATCGTCAAAATATTGCTAAATTCGATGGTTTTTTGTACGAAACAAAATGCAAGAAAACTTGCTTAAAATGCTATATTATGCGACATTCTGAGATTTGAAGGCTAAATCACATATCGTGATACAACATGAAATAGTATCAAAATATTGGTAAAAACGAATATATTTACGTAAAATCACACTACATGGAAAACGTGAAAAAAGTCACTATTTTACCATATATGAGGATTTTAACTTCAAATCATAGAGCGAGGTTTCGTATTATTTAGATCCAAGAAAAGACATATGACAATGTTGTTTCCAATACAAATGATAAAAATCAATGTGTTTTCATTAGAATTAACTAAAAAGTTTCTGATTTTCCGTTTATATTACTGATGGAAGATGTACACGAAAACCGCTCTATTCCGGCTGAAACGTCGATATATGCAATAAAAACAGAACTTCTCCCCTTTTCAATCTCTTACTCAGTATTTTAACGGGAAACAAATTGTTGATTGAAAATGAAGTTTTTAAGGTTATTATCTAATCAATTATGTGTTTGCATCATTTTTATCGTATATATAGTGAATTCATACCCATAAACTGAAAATTCACAAAAACGTGGAAAAACGGCAAAATATTGCCTAATTCGATGATATTTTGTTTAAATCACATAGAGGAAAAGGGAATGATAATCGTCAAAATATTGCTAAATTCGATGGTTTTTTGTACGAAACAAAATGCAAGAAAACTTGCTTAAAATGCTATATTATGCGACATTCTGAGATTTGAAGGCTAAATCACATATCGTGATACTACATGAAATAGTATCGAAATATTGGTAAAATGAATATATTTACGTATTATCAAACTACATGGAAATCGTGAAAAAAGTCACTATTTTACCATATATGAGGATTTTAACTTCAAATCATAGAGCGAGGTTTCGTATTATTTAGATCCAAGAAAAGACATATGACAATGTTGTTTCCAATACAAATGATAAAAATCAATGTGTTTTCATTAGAATTTACTAAAATGTTCCTGATTTTCCGTTTATATTACCGATGGAAGATGTACAGGTAAAACCGCTCTATTCCGGCTGAAACGTCGATATATGCAATAAAAACAGAACTTCTCCCCTTTTTAATCTCTTACTCAGTATTTTAACGAGAAACAAATAGATGATTGAAAATGAAGTTTTTAAGGTTATTATCTAATCAATTATGTGTTTGCATCATTTTTATCGTATATATAGTGAATTGATACCCATAAACTGAAAATTCACAAAAACGTGGAAAAACGGTTAAATATTGCCTAATACGGTATTTTGTTTAAATCACATAGAGGAAAAGGGGATGATAAACGTCAAAATATTGCTAAATTGGATGAATTTTCGTATGAAACAAAATGCAAGAAAACTTGCTTAAAATGCTATATTATTCGACATTCTGAGATTTGAAGGGCAAATCACATATCGTGATACAACATGAAATAGTATCGAAATATTGGTACAAACGAATATATTTACGTAAAATCACACTACATGGAAAACGTAAAAAAAGTCACTATTTTACCATATATGAGGATTTTAACTTCAAATCATAGAGCCAGGTTTCGAATTATTTAGATCCAAGAAAAGACATATGACAATGTTGTTTCCAATACAAATGATAAAAATCAATGTGTTTTCATTAGAATTAACTAAAATGTTTCTGATTTTCCGTTTGTATTACTGATGGAAGATGTACACGAAAACCGCTCTATTCCGGCTGAAACGTCGATATATGCAATAAAAACAGAACTTCTCCCCTTTTCAATCTCTTTCTCAGTATTTTAACGAGAAACAAATTGTTGATTGAAAATGAAGTTTTTAAGGTTACTATCTAATCAATTATGTGTTTGCATCATTTTTACGTATATATATTGAATTAATACCCATAAACTTAAATTCACAAAAACGTGGAAAAACGGCAAAATATTGCCTAATTCGATGATATTTTGTTTAAATCACATAGAGAAAAAGTGGATGAAAACGTCAAAATATTGCTAAATTCGATGATTTTTTGTACGAAACAAAATGCAAGAAAACTTGCTTAAAATGCTATATTATGCGACATTCTAAGATTTGAAGGCCAAATCACATATCGTGATACTACATGAAATAGTATCGAAATATTGGTAAAATGAATATATTTACGTATTATCAAACTACATGGAAAACGTGAAAAAAGTCACTATTTTACCATATATGAGGATTTTATCTTCAAATCATAGAGCGAGGTTTCGTATTATTTAGATCCAAGAAAAGACATATGACAATGTTGTTTCCAATACAAATGATAAAAATCAATGTGTTTTCATTAGAATTTACTAAAATGTTCCTGATTTTCCGTTTATATTACCGATGGAAGATGTACAGGTAAAACCGCTCTATTCCAGCTGAAACGTCGATATATGCAATAAAAACAGAACTTCTCCCCTTTTCAATCTCTTACTCAGTATTTTAACGAGAAACAAATAGATGATTGAAAATGAAGTTTTTAAGGTTATTATCTAATCAATTATGTGTTTGCATCATTTTTACGTATATAGTGAATTAATACCCATAAACTGAAAATTCACAAAAACGTGGAAAAACGGTTAAATATTGCCTAATACGATGATATTTTGTTTAAATCACATAGAGGAAAAGGGGATGATAAACGTCAAAATATTGCAAAATTGGATGATTTTTCGTATGAAACAAAATGCAAGAAAACTTGCTTAAAATGCTATATTACTCGACATTCTGAGATTTGAAGGCCAAATCACATATCGTGATACTACATGAAGTAGTATCGAAATCTTGGTAAAAACGAATATATTTACGTAAAATCACACTACATGGAAAACGTGAAAAAAGTCACTATTTTACCATATATGAGGATTTTAACTTCAAATCATAGAGCTAGGTTTCGTATTATTTAGATCCAAGAAAAGACATATGACAATGTTGTTTCCAATACAAATGATAAAAATCAATGTGTTTTCATTAGAATTAACTAAAATGTTTCTGATTTTCCGTTTATATTACTGATGGAAGATGTACACGAAAACCGCTCTATTCCGGCTGAAACGTCGATATATGCAATAAAAACAGAACTTCTCCCCTTTTCAATCTCTTACTCAGTATTTTAACGGGAAACAAATAGTTGATTGAAAATGAAGTTTTTAAGGTTATTATCTAATCAATTATGTGTTTGCATCATTTTTATCGTATATATAGTGAATTCATACCCATAAACTGAAAATTCACAAAAACGTGGAAAAACGGCAAAATATTGCCTAATTCGATGATATTTTGTTTAAATCACATAGAGGAAAAGGGAATGATAATCGTCAAAATATTGCTAAATTCGATGGTTTTTCGTACGAAACAAAATGCAAGAAAACTTGCTTAAAATGCTATATTATGCGACATTCTGAGATTTGAAGGCCAAATCACATATCGTGATACTACATGAAATAGTATCGAAATATTGGTAAAATGAATATATTTACGTATTATCAAACTACATGGAAAACGTGAAAAAAGTCACTATTTTACCATATATGAGGATTTTAACTTCAAATCATAGAGCGAGGTTTCGTATTATTTAGATCCAAGAAAAGACATATGACAATGTTGTTTCCAATACAAATGATAAAAATCAATGTGTTTTCATTAGAATTAACTAAAATGTTCCTTATTTTCCGCATATATTACCGATGGAAGATGTACAGGTAAAACCGCTCTATTCCGGCTGAAACGTCGATATATGCAATAAAAACAGAACTTCTCCCCTTTTCAATCTCTTACTCAGTATTATAACGAGAAAAAAATAGTTGATTGAAAACGAAGTTTTTAAGGTAATTATCTAATCAATTATGTGTTTGCATCATTTTTACGTATATATAGTGAATTGATACCCATAAACTGAAAATTCACAAAAACGTGGAAAAACGGTTAAATATTGCCTAATACGATGATATTTTGTTTAAATCACATAGAGGAAAAGGGGATGATAAACGTCAAAATATTGCTAATTTCGATGATTTTTTGTACGAAACAAAATGCAAGAAAACTTACTTAAAATGCTATATTATTCGACATTCTGAGATTTGAAGGGCAAATCACATATCGTGATACAACATGAAATAGTATCGAAATATTGGTACAAACGAATATATTTACGTAAAATCACACTACATGGAAAACGTAAAAAAAGTCACTATTTTACCATATATGAGGATTTTAACTTCAAATCATAGAGCCAGGTTTCGAATTATTTAGATCCAAGAAAAGACATATGACAATGTTGTTTCCAATACAAATGATAAAAATCAATGTGTTTTCATTAGAATTAACTAAAATGTTTCTGATTTTCCGTTTGTATTACTGATGGAAGATGTACACGAAAACCGCTCTATTCCGGCTGAAACGTCGATATATGCAATAAAAACAGAACTTCTCCCCTTTTCAATCTCTTTCTCAGTATTTTAACGAGAAACAAATTGTTGATTGAAAATGAAGTTTTTAAGGTTACTATCTAATCAATTATGTGTTTGCAACATTTTTACGTATATATATTGAATTAATACCCATAAACTTAAATTCACAAAAACGTGGAAAAACGGCAAAATATTGCCTAATTCGATGATATTTTGTTTAAATCACATAGAGAAAAAGGGGATGATAATCGTCAAAATATTGCTAAATTCGATGATTTTTTGTACGAAACAAAATGCAAGAAAACTTGCTTAAAATGCTATATTATGCGACATTCTAAGATTTGAAGGCCAAATCACATATCGTGATACTACATGAAATAGTATCGAAATATTGGTAAAATGAATATATTTACGTATTATCAAACTACATGGAAAACGTGAAAAAAGTCACTATTTTACCATATATGAGGATTTTAACTTCAAATCATAGAGCCAGGTTTCGTATTATTTAGATCCAAGAAAAGACATATGACAATGTTGTTTCCAATACAAATGATAAAAATCAATGTGTTTTCATTAGAATTTACTAAAATGTTCCTGATTTTCCGTTTATATTACTGATGGAAGATGTACACGAAAACCGCTCTATTCCGGCTGAAACGTCGATATATGCAATAAAAACAGAACATCTCCCCTTTTCAATCTCTTACTCAGTATTTTAACGAGAAACAAATAGTTGATTGAAAATGAAGTTTTTAAGGTTATTATCTAATCAATTATGTGTTTGCATCATTTTTACGTATATACAGTGAATTAATACCCATAAACTGAAAATTCACAAAAACGTTGAAAAACGGCAAAATATTGCCTAATTCGATGATATTTTGTTTAAATCACATAGAGGAAAAGGGGATGATAAACGTCAAAATATTGCTAAATTCGATGATTTTTCGTACGAAACAAAATGCAAGAAAACTTGCTTAAAATGCTATATTATGCGACATTCTGAGATTTGAAGGCCAAATCACATATCGTGATACTACACGAAGTAGTATCGAAATATTGGTAAAAACGAATGTATTTACGTAAAATCACACTACATGGAAAACGTGAAAAAAGTCACTATTTTACCATATATGAGGATTTTAATTTCAAATCATAGAGCGAGGTTTCGTATTATTTAGATCCAGAAAAGACATATGACAATGTTGTTTCCAATACAAATGATAAAAATCAATGTGTTTTCATTAGAATTAACTAGAATGTTCCTTATTTTCCGTATATATTACCGATGGAAGATGTACAGGTAAAACCGCTCTATTCCGGCTGAAACGTCGATATATGCAATAAAAACAGAACTTCTCCCCTTTTCAATCTCTTACTCAGTATTATAACGAGAAAAAAATAGTTGATTGGATATGAAGTTTGTAAGGTTATTATCTAATCAATTATGTGTTTGCATCATTTTTACGTATATATAGTGAATTGATACCCATAAACTGAAAATTCACAAAAACGTGGAAAAACGGTTAAATATTGCCTAATACGATGATATTTTGTTTAAATCACATAGAGGAAAAGGGGATGATAAACGTCAAAATATTGCTAAATTGGATGATTTTTCGTATGAAACAAAATGCAAGAAAACTTGCTTAAAATGCTATATTATGCGACATTCTGAGATTTGAAGGCCAAATCACATATCGTGATACTACATGAAATAGTATCGAAATATTGGTAAAATGGATATATTTACGTATTATCAAACTACATGGAAAACGTGAAAAAAGTCACTATTTTACCATATATGAGGATTTTAACTTCAAATCATAGAGCGAGGTTTCGTATTATTTAGATCCAAGAAAAGACATATGACAATGTTGTTTCCAATACAAATGATAAAAATCAATGTGTTTTCATTAGAATTAACTAAAATGATCCTTATTTTCCGCATATATTACCGATGGAAGATGTACAGGTAAAACCGCTCTATTCCGGCTGAAACGTCGATATATGCAATAAAAACAGAACTTCTCCCCTTTTCAATCTCTTACTCAGTATTATAACGAGAAAAAAATAGTTGATTGAAAACGAAGTTTTTAAGGTTATTATCTAATCAATTATGTGTTTGCATCATTTTTACGTATATATAGTGAATTGATACCCATAAACTGAAAATTCACAAAAACGTGGAAAAACGGTTAAATATTGCCTAATACGATGATATTTTGTTTAAATCACATTAAGGAAAAGGGGATGATAAACGTCAAAATATTGCAAAATTGGATGATTTTTCGTATGAAACAAAATGCAAGAAAACTTGCTTAAAATGCTATATTATGCGACATTCTGAGATTTGAAGGCCAAATCACATATCGTGATACAACATGAAATAGTATCAAAATATTGGTAAAAACGAATATATTTACGTAAAATCACACTACATGGAAAACGTGAAAAAAGTCACTATTTTACCATATATGAGGATTTTAACTTCAAATCATAGAGCGAGGTTTCGTATTATTTAGATCCAAGAAAAGACATATGACAATGTTGTTTCCAATACAAATGATAAAAATCAATGTGTTTTCATTAGAATTAACTAAAAAGTTTCTGATTTTCCGTTTATATTACTGATGGAAGATGTACAAGAAAACCGCTCTATTCCGGCTGAAACGTCGATATATGCAATAAAAACAGAACTTCTCCCCTTTTCAATCTCTTACTCAGTATTTTAACGGGAAACAAATTGTTGATTGAAAATGAAGTTTTTAAGGTTATTATCTAATCAATTATGTGTTTGCATCATTTTTATCGTATATATAGTGAATTCATACCCATAAACTGAAAATTCACAAAAACGTGGAAAAACGGCAAAATATTGCCTAATTCGATGATATTTTGTTTAAATCACATAGAGGAAAAGGGAATGATAATCGTCAAAATATTGCTAAATTCGATGGTTTTTTGTACGAAACAAAATGCAAGAAAACTTGCTTAAAATGCTATATTATGCGACATTCTGAGATTTGAAGGCTAAATCACATATCGTGATACTACATGAAATAGTATCGAAATATTGGTAAAATGAATATATTTACGTATTATCAAACTACATGGAAATCGTGAAAAAAGTCACTATTTTACCATATATGAGGATTTTAACTTCAAATCATAGAGCGAGGTTTCGTATTATTTAGATCCAAGAAAAGACATATGACAATGTTGTTTCCAATACAAATGATAAAAATCAATGTGTTTTCATTAGAATTTACTAAAATGTTCCTGATTTTCCGTTTATATTACCGATGGAAGATGTACAGGTAAAACCGCTCTATTCCGGCTGAAACGTCGATATATGCAATAAAAACAGAACTTCTCCCCTTTTTAATCTCTTACTCAGTATTTTAACGAGAAACAAATAGATGATTGAAAATGAAGTTTTTAAGGTTATTATCTAATCAATTATGTGTTTGCATCATTTTTATCGTATATATAGTGAATTGATACCCATAAACTGAAAATTCACAAAAACGTGGAAAAACGGTTAAATATTGCCTAATACGGTATTTTGTTTAAATCACATAGAGGAAAAGGGGATGATAAACGTCAAAATATTGCTAAATTGGATGATTTTTCGTATGAAACAAAATGCAAGAAAACTTGCTTAAAATGCTATATTATTCGACATTCTGAGATTTGAAGGGCAAATCACATATCGTGATACAACATGAAATAGTATCGAAATATTGGTACAAACGAATATATTTACGTAAAATCACACTACATGGAAAACGTAAAAAAAGTCACTATTTTACCATATATGAGGATTTTAACTTCAAATCATAGAGCCAGGTTTCGAATTATTTAGATCCAAGAAAAGACATATGACAATGTTGTTTCCAATACAAATGATAAAAATCAATGTGTTTTCATTAGAATTAACTAAAATGTTTCTGATTTTCCGTTTGTATTACTGATGGAAGATGTACACGAAAACCGCTCTATTCCGGCTGAAACGTCGATATATGCAATAAAAACAGAACTTCTCCCCTTTTCAATCTCTTTCTCAGTATTTTAACGAGAAACAAATTGTTGATTGAAAATGAAGTTTTTAAGGTTACTATCTAATCAATTATGTGTTTGCATCATTTTTACGTATATATATTGAATTAATACCCATAAACTTAAATTCACAAAAACGTGGAAAAACGGCAAAATATTGCCTAATTCGATGATATTTTGTTTAAATCAAATAGAGAAAAAGTGGATGAAAACGTCAAAATATTGCTAAATTCGATGATTTTTTGTACGAAACAAAATGCAAGAAAACTTGCTTAAAATGCTATATTATGCGACATTCTAAGATTTGAAGGCCAAATCACATATCGTGATACTACATGAAATAGTATCGAAATATTGGTAAAATGAATATATTTACGTATTATCAAACTACATGGAAAACGTGAAAAAAGTCACTATTTTACCATATATGAGGATTTTATCTTCAAATCATAGAGCGAGGTTTCGTATTATTTAGATCCAAGAAAAGACATATGACAATGTTGTTTCCAATACAAATGATAAAAATCAATGTGTTTTCATTAGAATTTACTAAAATGTTCCTGATTTTCCGTTTATATTACCGATGGAAGATGTACAGGTAAAACCGCTCTATTCCAGCTGAAACGTCGATATATGCAATAAAAACAGAACTTCTCCCCTTTTCAATCTCTTACTCAGTATTTTAACGAGAAACAAATAGATGATTGAAAATGAAGTTTTTAAGGTTATTATCTAATCAATTATGTGTTTGCATCATTTTTACGTATATAGTGAATTAATACCCATAAACTGAAAATTCACAAAAACGTGGAAAAACGGTTAAATATTGCCTAATACGATGATATTTTGTTTAAATCACATAGAGGAAAAGGGGATGATAAACGTCAAAATATTGCAAAATTGGATGATTTTTCGTATGAAACAAAATGCAAGAAAACTTGCTTAAAATGCTATATTACTCGACATTCTGAGATTTGAAGGCCAAATCACATATCGTGATACTACATGAAGTAGTATCGAAATCTTGGTAAAAACGAATATATTTACGTAAAATCACACTACATGGAAAACGTGAAAAAAGTCACTATTTTACCATATATGAGGATTTTAACTTCAAATCATAGAGCTAGGTTTCGTATTATTTAGATCCAAGAAAAGACATATGACAATGTTGTTTCCAATACAAATGATAAAAATCAATGTGTTTTCATTAGAATTAACTAAAATGTTTCTGATTTTCCGTTTATATTACTGATGGAAGATGTACACGAAAACCGCTCTATTCCGGCTGAAACGTCGATATATGCAATAAAAACAGAACTTCTCCCCTTTTCAATCTCTTACTCAGTATTTTAACGGGAAACAAATAGTTGATTGAAAATGAAGTTTTTAAGGTTATTATCTAATCAATTATGTGTTTGCATCATTTTTATCGTATATATAGTGAATTCATACCCATAAACTGAAAATTCACAAAAACGTGGAAAAACGGCAAAATATTGCCTAATTCGATGATATTTTGTTTAAATCACATAGAGGAAAAGGGAATGATAATCGTCAAAATATTGCTAAATTCGATGGTTTTTCGTACGAAACAAAATGCAAGAAAACTTGCTTAAAATGCTATATTATGCGACATTCTGAGATTTGAAGGCCAAATCACATATCGTGATACTACATGAAATAGTATCGAAATATTGGTAAAATGAATATATTTACGTATTATCAAACTACATGGAAAACGTGAAAAAAGTCACTATTTTACCATATATGAGGATTTTAACTTCAAATCATAGAGCGAGGTTTCGTATTATTTAGATCCAAGAAAAGACATATGACAATGTTGTTTCCAATACAAATGATAAAAATCAATGTGTTTTCATTAGAATTAACTAAAATGTTCCTTATTTTCCGCATATATTACCGATGGAAGATGTACAGGTAAAACCGCTCTATTCCGGCTGAAACGTCGATATATGCAATAAAAACAGAACTTCTCCCCTTTTCAATCTCTTACTCAGTATTATAACGAGAAAAAAATAGTTGATTGAAAACGAAGTTTTTAAGGTAATTATCTAATCAATTATGTGTTTGCATCATTTTTACGTATATATAGTGAATTGATACCCATAAACTGAAAATTCACAAAAACGTGGAAAAACGGTTAAATATTGCCTAATACGATGATATTTTGTTTAAATCACATAGAGGAAAAGGGGATGATAAACGTCAAAATATTGCTAATTTCGATGATTTTTTGTACGAAACAAAATGCAAGAAAACTTACTTAAAATGCTATATTATTCGACATTCTGAGATTTGAAGGGCAAATCACATATCGTGATACAACATGAAATAGTATCGAAATATTGGTACAAACGAATATATTTACGTAAAATCACACTACATGGAAAACGTAAAAAAAGTCACTATTTTACCATATATGAGGATTTTAACTTCAAATCATAGAGCCAGGTTTCGAATTATTTAGATCCAAGAAAAGACATATGACAATGTTGTTTCCAATACAAATGATAAAAATCAATGTGTTTTCATTAGAATTAACTAAAATGTTTCTGATTTTCCGTTTGTATTACTGATGGAAGATGTACACGAAAACCGCTCTATTCCGGCTGAAACGTCGATATATGCAATAAAAACAGAACTTCTCCCCTTTTCAATCTCTTTCTCAGTATTTTAACGAGAAACAAATTGTTGATTGAAAATGAAGTTTTTAAGGTTACTATCTAATCAATTATGTGTTTGCAACATTTTTACGTATATATATTGAATTAATACCCATAAACTTAAATTCACAAAAACGTGGAAAAACGGCAAAATATTGCCTAATTCGATGATATTTTGTTTAAATCACATAGAGAAAAAGGGGATGATAATCGTCAAAATATTGCTAAATTCGATGATTTTTTGTACGAAACAAAATGCAAGAAAACTTGCTTAAAATGCTATATTATGCGACATTCTAAGATTTGAAGGCCAAATCACATATCGTGATACTACATGAAATAGTATCGAAATATTGGTAAAATGAATATATTTACGTATTATCAAACTACATGGAAAACGTGAAAAAAGTCACTATTTTACCATATATGAGGATTTTAACTTCAAATCATAGAGCCAGGTTTCGTATTATTTAGATCCAAGAAAAGACATATGACAATGTTGTTTCCAATACAAATGATAAAAATCAATGTGTTTTCATTAGAATTAACTAAAATGTTTCTAATTTTCCGTTTGTATTACTGATGGAAGATGTACACGAAAACCGCTCTATTCCGGCTGAAACGTCGATATATGCAATAAAAACAGAACTTCTCCCCTTTTCAATCTCTTACTCAGTATTATAACGAGAAACAAATAGTTGATTGAAAATGAAGTTTTTAAGGTTATTATCTAATCAATTATGTGTTTGCATCATTTTTACGTATATATAGTGAATTGATACCCATAAACTGAAAATTCACAAAAACGTGGAAAAACGGTTAAATATTGCTAATACAATGATATTTTGTTTAAATCGCATAGAGGAAAAGGGGATGATAAACGTCAAAATATTGCTAAATTGGATGATTTTTCGTATGAAACAAAATGCAAGAAAACTTGCTTAAAATGCTATATTATTCGACATTCTGAGATTTGAAGGCCAAATCACATATCGTGATACAACATGAAATAGTATCGAAATATTGGTAAAAACGAATATATTTACGTAAAATCACACTACATGGAAAACGTGAAAAAGTCACTATTTTACCATATATGAGGATTTTAACTTCAAATCATAGAGCCAGGTTTCGTATTATTTAGATCCAAGAAAAGACATATGACAATGTTGTTTCCAATACAAATGATAAAAATCAATGTGTTTTCATTAGAATTAACTAAAATGTTTCTAATTTTCCGTTTGTATTACTGATGGAAGATGTACACGAAAACCGCTCTATTCCGGCTGAAACGTCGATATATGCAATAAAAACAGAATTTCTCCCCTTTTCAATCTCTTTCTCAGTATTTTAACGAGAAACAAATAGTTGATTGAAAATGAAGTTTTTAAGGTTACTATCTAATCAATTATGTGTTTGCATCATTTTTACGTATATATATTGAATTAATACCCATAAACTTAAAATTCACAAAAACGTGGAAAAACGGCAAAATATTGCCTAATTCGTTGATATTTTGCTTAAATCACATAGAGAAAAAGGGGATGATAATCGTCAAAATATTGCTAAATTCGATGATTTTTTGTACGAAACAAAATGCAAGAAAACTTGCTTAAAATGCTATATTATGCGACATTCTGAGATTTGAAGGCCAAATCACATATCGTGATACTACATGAAATAGTATCGAAATATTGGTAAAATTAATATATTTACGTAAAATCAAACTACATGGAAAACGTGAAAAAAGTCACTATTTTACCATATATGAGGATTTTAACTTCAAATCATAGAGCGAGGTTTCGTATTATTTAGATCCAAGAAAAGACATATGACAATGTTGTTTCCAATACAAATGATAAAAATCAATGTGTTTTCATTAGAATTTACTAAAATGTTCCTGATTTTCCGTTTATATTACCGATGGAAGATGTACAGGTAAAACCGCTCTATTCCAGCTGAAACGTCGATATATGCAATAAAAACAGAACTTCTCCCCATTTCAATCTCTTACTCAGTATTTTAACGGGAAACAAATAGTTGATTGAAAATGAAGTTTTTAAGGTTATTATCTAATCAATTTGGTGTTTGCATCATTTTTACGTATATATAGTGAATTGATACCCATAAACTGAAAATTCACAAAAACGTGGAAAAACGGTTAAATATTGCCAAATACGATGATATTTTGTTTAAATCACATAGAGGAAAAGGGGATGATAAACGTCAAAATATTGCTAAATTGGATGATTTTTCGTATGAAACAAAATGCAAGAAAACTTGCTTAAAATGCTATATTATGCGACATTCTGAGATTTGAAGGCCAAATCACATATCGTGATACTACATGAAATAGTATCGAAATATTGGTAAAAATGAATATATTTACGTATTATCAAACTACATGGAAAACGTGAAAAAAGTCACTATTGTACCATATATGAGGATTTTAACTTCAAATCATAGAGCGAGGTTTCGTATTATTTAGATCCAAGAAAAGACATATGACAATGTTGTTTCCAATACAAATGATAAAAATCAATGTGTTTTCATTAGAATTTACTAAAATGTTCCTGATTTTCCGTTTATATTACTGATGGAAGATGTACACGAAAACCGCTCTATTCAGGCTGAAACGTCGATATATGCAATAAAAACAGAACATCTCCCCTTTTCAATCTCTTACTCAGTATTTTAACGAGAAACAAATAGTTGATTGAAAATGAAGTTTTTAAGGTTATTATCTAATCAATTATGTGTTTGCATCATTTTTACGTATATACAGTGAATTAATACCCATAAACTGAAAATTCACAAAAACGTTGAAAAACGGCAAAATATTGCCTAATTCGATGATATTTTGTTTAAATCACATAGAGGAAAAGGGGATGATAAACGTCAAAATATTGCTAAATTCGATGATTTTTCGTACGAAACAAAGTGCAAGAAAACTTGCTTAAAATGCTATATTATGCGACATTCTGAGATTTGAAGGCCAAATCACATATCGTGATACTACATGAAGTAGTATCGAAATATTGGTAAAATCGAATGTATTTACGTAAAATCACACTACATGGAAAACGTGAAAAAAGTCACTATTTTACCATATATGAGGATTTTAATTTCAAATCATAGAGCGAGGTTTCGTATTGTTTAGATCCAGAAAAGACATATGACAATGTTGTTTCCAATACAAATGATAAAAATCAATGTGTTTTCATTAGAATTAACTAAAATGTTCCTTATTTTCCGTATATATTACCGATGGAAGATGTACAGGTAAAACCGCTCTATTCCGGCTGAAACGTCGATATATGCAATAAAAACAGAACTTCTCCCCTTTTCAATCTCTTACTCAGTATTATAACGAGAAAAAAATAGTTGATTGAAAATGAAGTTTTTAAGGTTATTATCTAATCAATTATGTGTTTGCATCATTTTTACGTATATATAGTGAATTGATACCCATAAACTGAAAATTCACAAAAACGTGAAAAAACGGTTAAATATTGCCTAATACGATGATATTTTGTTTAAATCACATAGAGGAAAAGGGGATGATAAACGTCAAAATATTGCTAAATTGGATGATTTTTCGTACGAAACAAAATGCAAGAAAACTTGCTTAAAATGCTATATTATGCGACATTCTGAGATTTGAAGGCCAAATCACATATCGTGATACAACATGAAATAGTATCGAAATATTGGTAAAAACGAATATATTTACGTAAAATCACACTACATGGAAAACGTGAAAAAAGTCACTATTTTACCATATATGAGGATTTTAACTTCAAATCATAGAGCCAGGTTTCGTATTATTTAGATCCAAGAAAAGACATGTGACAATGTTGTTTCCAATACAAATGATAAAAATCAATGTGTTTTCATTAGAATTTACTAAAATGTTCCTGATTTTCCGTTTATATTACTGATGGAAGATGTACACGAAAACCGCTCTATTCCGGCTGAAACGTCGATATATGCAATAAAAACAGAACATCTCCCCTTTTCAATCTCTTACTCAGTATTTTAACGAGAAACAAATAGTTGATTGAAAATGAAGTTTTTAAGGTTATTATCTAATCAATTATGTGTTTGCATCATTTTTACGTATATACAGTGAATTAATACCCATAAACTGAAAATTCACAAAAACGTTGAAAAACGGCAAAATATTGCCTAATTCGATGATATTTTGTTTAAATCACATAGAGGAAAAGGGGATGATAAACGTCAAAATATTGCTAAATTCGATGATTTTTCGTACGAAACAAAATGCAAGAAAACTTGCTTAAAATGCTATATTATGCGACATTCTGAGATTTGAAGGCCAAATCACATATCGTGATACTACACGAAGTAGTATCGAAATATTGGTAAAAACGAATGTATTTACGTAAAATCACACTACATGGAAAACGTGAAAAAAGTCACTATTTTACCATATATGAGGATTTTAATTTCAAATCATAGAGCGAGGTTTCGTATTATTTAGATCCAGAAAAGACATATGACAATGTTGTTTCCAATACAAATGATAAAAATCAATGTGTTTTCATTAGAATTAACTAGAATGTTCCTTATTTTCCGTATATATTACCGATGGAAGATGTACAGGTAAAACCGCTCTATTCCGGCTGAAACGTCGATATATGCAATAAAAACAGAACTTCTCCCCTTTTCAATCTCGTACTCAGTATTATAACGAGAAAAAAATAGTTGATTGAATATGAAGTTTGTAAGGTTATTATCTAATCAATTATGTGTTTGCATCATTTTTACGTATATATAGTGAATTGATACCCATAAACTGAAAATTCACAAAAACGTGGAAAAACGGTTAAATATTGCCTAATACGATGATATTTTGTTTAAATCACATAGAGGAAAAGGGGATGATAAACGTCAAAATATTGCTAAATTGGATGATTTTTCGTATGAAACAAAATGCAAGAAAACTTGCTTAAAATGCTATATTATGCGACATTCTGAGATTTGAAGGCCAAATCACATATCGTGATACTACATGAAATAGTATCGAAATATTGGTAAAATGGATATATTTACGTATTATCAAACTACATGGAAAACGTGAAAAAAGTCACTATTTTACCATATATGAGGATTTTAACTTCAAATCATAGAGCGAGGTTTCGTATTATTTAGATCCAAGAAAAGACATATGACAATGTTGTTTCCAATACAAATGATAAAAATCAATGTGTTTTCATTAGAATTAACTAAAATGTTCCTTATTTTCCGCATATATTACCGATGGAAGATGTACAGGTAAAACCGCTCTATTCCGGCTGAAACGTCGATATATGCAATAAAAACAGAACTTCTCCCCTTTTCAATCTCTTACTCAGTATTATAACGAGAAAAAAATAGTTGATTGAAAACGAAGTTTTTAAGGTTATTATCTAATCAATTATGTGTTTGCATCATTTTTACGTATATATAGTGAATTGATACCCATAAACTGAAAATTCACAAAAACGTGGAAAAACGGTTAAATATTGCCTAATACGATGATATTTTGTTTAAATCACATAGAGGAAAAGGGGATGATAAACGTCAAAATATTGCAAAATTGGATGATTTTTCGTATGAAACAAAATGCAAGAAAACTTGCTTAAAATGCTATATTACTCGACATTCTGAGATTTGAAGGCCAAATCACATATCGTGATACAACATGAAATAGTATCAAAATATTGGTACAAACGAATATATTTACGTAAAATCACACTACATGGAAAACGTGAAAAAAGTCACTATTTTACCATATATGAGGATTTTAACTTCAAATCATAGAGCGAGGTTTCGTATTATTTAGATCCAAGAAAAGACATATGACAATGTTGTTTCCAATACAAATGATAAAAATCAATGTGTTTTCATTAGAATTAACTAAAAAGTTTCTGATTTTCCGTTTATATTACTGATGGAAGATGTACACGAAAACCGCTCTATTCCGGCTGAAACGTCGATATATGCAATAAAAACAGAACTTCTCCCCTTTTCAATCTCTTACTCAGTATTTTAACGGGAAACAAATAGTTGATTGAAAATGAAGTTTTTAAGGTTATTATCTAATCAATTATGTGTTTGCATCATTTTTATCGTATATATAGTGAATTCATACCCATAAACTGAAAATTCACAAAAACGTGGAAAAACGGCAAAATATTGCCTAATTCGATGATATTTTGTTTAAATCACATAGAGGAAAAGGGAATGATAATCGTCAAAATATTGCTAAATTCGATGGTTTTTCGTACGAAACAAAATGCAAGAAAACTTGCTTAAAATGCTATATTATGCGACATTCTGAGATTTGAAGGCCAAATCACATATCGTGATACTACATGAAATAGTATCGAAATATTGGTAAAAATGAATATATTTACGTATTATCAAACTACATGGAAAACGTGAAAAAAGTCACTATTGTACCATATATGAGGATTTTAACTTCAAATCATAGAGCGAGGTTTCGTATTATTTAGATCCAAGAAAAGACATATGACAATGTTGTTTCCAATACAAATGATAAAAATCAATGTGTTTTCATTAGAATTTACTAAAATGTTCCTGATTTTTCGTTTATATTACTGATGGAAGATGTACACGAAAACCGCTCTATTCAGGCTGAAACGTCGATATATGCAATAAAAACAGAACATCTCCCCTTTTCAATCTCTTACTCAGTATTTTAACGAGAAACAAATAGTTGATTGAAAATGAAGTTTTTAATGTTATTATCTAATCAATTATGTGTTTGCATCATTTTTACGTATATACAGTGAATTAATACCCATAAACTGAAAATTCACAAAAACGTTGAAAAACGGCAAAATATTGCCTAATTCGATGATATTTTGTTTAAATCACATAGAGGAAAAGGGGATGATAAACGTCAAAATATTGCTAAATTCGATGATTTTTCGTACGAAACAAAATGCAAGAAAACTTGCTTAAAATGCTATATTATGCGACATTCTGAGATTTGAAGGCCAAATCACATATCGTGATACTACATGAAGTAGTATCGAAATATTGGTTAAAACGAATGTATTTACGTAAAATCACACTACATTGAAAACGTGAAAAAAGTCACTATTTTACCATATATGAGGATTTTAATTTCAAATCATAGAGCGAGGTTTCGTATTATTTAGATCCAGAAAAGACATATGACAATGTTGTTTCCAATACAAATGATAAAAATCAATGTGTTTTCATTAGAATTAACTAGAATGTTCCTTATTTTCCGTATATATTACTGATGGAAGATGTACAGGTAAAACCGCTCTATTCCGGCTGAAACGTCGATATATGCAATAAAAACAGAACTTCTCCCCTTTTCAATCTCTTACTCAGTATTATAACGAGAAAAAAATAGTTGATTGAAAATGAAGTTTTTAAGGTTATTATCTAATCAATTATGTATTTGCATCATTTTTACGTATATATAGTGAATTGATACCCATAAACTGAAAATTCACAAAAACGTGGAAAAACGGTTAAATATTGCCTAATACGATGATATTTTGTTTAAATCACATAGAGGAAAAGGGGATGATAAACGTCAAAATATTGCTAAATTGGATGATTTTTCGTATGAAACAAAATGCAAGAAAACTTGCTTAAAATGCTATATTATGCGACATTCTGAGATTTGAAGGCCAAATCACATATCGTGATACTACATGAAATAGTATCGAAATATTGGTAAAATGAATATATTTACGTATTATCAAACTACATGGAAAACGTGAAAAAAGTCACTATTTTACCATATATGAGGATTTTAACTTCAAATCATAGAGCGAGGTTTCGTATTATTTAGATCCAAGAAAAGACATATGACAATGTTGTTTCCAATACAAATGATAAAAATCAATGTGTTTTCATTAGAATTAACTAAAATGTTCCTTATTTTCCGCATATATTACCGATGGAAGATGTACAGGTAAAACCGCTCTATTCCGGCTGAAACGTCGATATATGCAATAAAAACAGAACTTCTCCCCTTTTCAATCTCTTACTCAGTATTATAACGAGAAAAAAATAGTTGATTGAAAACGAAGTTTTTAAGGTAATTATCTAATCAATTATGTGTTTGCATCATTTTTACGTATATATAGTGAATTGATACCCATAAACTGAAAATTCACAAAAACGTGGAAAAACGGTTAAATATTGCCTAATACGATGATATTTTGTTTAAATCACATAGAGGAAAAGGGGATGATAAACGTCAAAATATTGCTAATTTCGATGATTTTTTGTACGAAACAAAATGCAAGAAAACTTGCTTAAATGCTATATTATTCGACATTCTGAGATTTGAAGGCCAAATCACATATCGTGATACTACATGAAGTAGTATCGAAATATTGGTAAAAACGAATATATTTACGTAAAATCACACTACATGGAAAACGTGAAAAAAGTCACTATTTTACCATATATGAGGATTTTAACTTCAAATCATAGAGCGAGGTTTCGTATTATTTAGATCCAAGAAAAGACATATGACAATGTTGTTTCCAATACAAATGATAAAAATCAATGTGTTTTCATTAGAATTAACTAAAAAGTTTCTGATTTTCCGTTTATATTACTGATGGAAGATGTACACGAAAACCGCTCTATTCCGGCTGAAACGTCGATATATGCAATAAAAACAGAACTTCTCCCCTTTTCAATCTCTTACTCAGTATTTTAACGGGAAACAAATAGTTGATTGAAAATGAAGTTTTTAAGGTTATTATCTAATCAATTATGTGTTTGCATCATTTTTATCGTATATATAGTGAATTCATACCCATAAACTGAAAATTCACAAAAACGTGGAAAAACGGCAAAATATTGCCTAATTCGATGATATTTTGTTTAAATCACATAGAGGAAAAGGGGATGATAATCGTCAAAATATTGCTAAATTCGATGGTTTTTCGTACGAAACAAAATGCAAGAAAACTTGCTTAAAATGCTATATTATGCGACATTCTGAGATTTGAAGGCCAAATCACATATCGTGATACTACATGAAATAGTATCGAAATATTGGTAAAAATGAATATATTTACGTATTATCAAACTACATGGAAAACGTGAAAAAAGTCACTATTGTACCATATATGAGGATTTTAACTTCAAATCATAGAGCGAGGTTTCGTATTATTTAGATCCAAGAAAAGACATATGACAATGTTGTTTCCAATACAAATGATAAGAATCAATGTGTTTTCATTAGAATTTACTAAAATGTTCCTGATTTTCCGTTTATATTACTGATGGAAGATGTACACGAAAACCGCTCTATTCAGGCTGAAACGTCGATATATGCAATAAAAACAGAACTTCTCCCCTTTTCAATCTCTTACTCAGTATTATAACGAGAAAGAAATAGTTGATTGAAAACGAAGTTTTTAAGGTTATTATCTAATCAATTATGTGTTTGCATCATTTTTACGTATATATAGTGAATTGATACCCATAAACTGAAAATTCACAAAAACGTGGAAAAACGGTTAAATATTGCCTAATACGATGATATTTTGTTTAAATCACATAGAGGAAAAGGGGATGATAAACGTCAAAATATTGCAAAATTGGATGATTTTTCGTATGAAACAAAATGCAAGAAAACTTGCTTAAAATGCTATATTACTCGACATTCTGAGATTTGAAGGCCAAATCACATATCGTGATACAACATGAAATAGTATCAAAATATTGGTAAAAACGAATATATTTACGTAAAATCACACTACATGGAAAACGTGAAAAAAGTCACTATTTTACCATATATGAGGATTTTAACTTCAAATCATAGAGCGAGGTTTCGTATTATTTAGATCCAAGAAAAGACATATGACAATGTTGTTTCCAATACAAATGATAAAAATCAATGTGTTTTCATTAGAATTAACTAAAAAGTTTCTGATTTTCCGTTTATATTACTGATGGAAGATGTACACGAAAACCGCTCTATTCCGGCTGAAACGTCGATATATGCAATAAAAACAGAACTTCTCCCCTTTTCAATCTCTTACTCAGTATTTTAACGGGAAACAAATAGTTGATTGAAAATGAAGTTTTTAAGGTTATTATCTAATCAATTATGTGTTTGCATCATTTTTATCGTATATATAGTGAATTCATACCCATAAACTGAAAATTCACAAAAACGTGGAAAAACGGCAAAATATTGCCTAATTCGATGATATTTTGTTTAAATCACATAGAGGAAAAGGGAATGATAATCGTCAAAATATTGCTAAATTCGATTGTTTTTCGTACGAAACAAAATGCAAGAAAACTTGCTTAAAATGCTATATTATTCGACATTCTGAGATTTGAAGGCCAAATCACATATCGTGATACTACATGAAATAGTATCGAAATATTGGTAAAATGAATATATTTACGTATTATCAAACTACATGGAAAACGTGAAAAAAGTCACTATTTTACCATATATGAGGATTTTAACTTCAAATCATAGAGCGAGGTTTCGTATTATTTAGATCCAAGAAAAGACATATGACAATGTTGTTTCCAATACAAATGATAAAAATCAATGTGTTTTCATTAGAATTAACTAAAATGTTCCTTATTTTCCGCATATATTACCGATGGAAGATGTACAGGTAAAACCGCTCTATTCCGGCTGAAACGTCGATATATCCCCTAGAGGAAAAGGGGATGATAAACGTCAAAATATTGCTAAATTCGATGGTTTTTCGTACGAAACAAAATGCAAGAAAACTTGCTTAAAATGCTATATTATGCGACATTCTGAGATTTGAAGGCCAAATCACATATCGTGATACTACATGAAATAGTATCGAAATATTGGTAAAAATGAATATATTTACGTATTATCAAACTACATGGAAAACGTGAAAAAAGTCACTATTGTACCATATATGAGGATTTTAACTTCAAATCATAGAGCGAGGTTTCGTATTATTTAGATCCAAGAAAAGACATATGACAATGTTGTTTCCAATACAAGTGATAAAAATCAATGTGTTTTCATTAGAATTTACTAAAATGTTCCTGATTTTCCGTTTAAATTACTGATGGAAGATGTACACGAAAACCGCTCTATTCAGGCTGAAACGTCGATATATGCAATAAAAACAGAACATCTCCCCTTTTCAATCTCTTACTCAGTATTTTAACGAGAAACAAATAGTTGATTGAAGATGAAGTTTTTAAGGTTATTATCTAATCAATTATGTGTTTGCATCATTTTTACTTATATACAGTGAATTAATACCCATAAACTGAAAATTCACAAAAACGTTGAAAAACGGCAAAATATTGCCTAATTCGATGATATTTTGTTTAAATCACATAGAGGAAAAGGGGATGATAAACGTCAAAATATTGCTGAATTCGATGATTTTTCGTACGAAACAAAATGCAAGAAAACTTGCTTAAAATGCTATATTATGCGACATTCTGAGATTTGAAGGCCAAATCACATATCGTGATACTACATGAAGTAGTATCGAAATATTGGTAAAAACGAATGTATTTACGTAAAATCACACTAAATGGAAAACGTGAAAAAAGTCACTATTTTACCATATATGAGGATTTTAATTTCAAATCATAGAGCGAGGTTTCGTATTATTTAGATCCAGAAAAGACATATGACAATGTTGTTTCCAATACAAATGATAAAAATCAATGTGTTTTCATTAGAATAAACTAAAATGTTCCTTATTTTCCGTATATATTACCGATGGAAGATGTACAGGTAAAACCGCTCTATTCCGGCTGAAACGTCGATATATGCAATAAAAACAGAACTTCTCCCCTTTTCAATCTCTTACTCAGTATTATAACGAGAAAAAAATAGTTGATTGAAAATGAAGTTTTTAAGGTTATTATCTAATCAATTATGTGTTTGCATCATTTTTACGTATAAATAGTGAATTGATACCCATAAACTGAAAATTCACAAAAACGTGGAAAAACGGTTAAATATTGCCTAATACGATGATATTTTGTTTAAATCACATAGAGGAAAAGGGGATGATAAACGTCAAAATATTGCTAAATTGGATGATTTTTCGTATGAAACAAAATGCAAGAAAACTTGCTTAAAATGCTATATTATGCGACATTCTGAGATTTGAAGGCCAGATCACATATCGTGATACTACATGAAATAGTATCGAAATATTGGTAAAATGAATATATTTACGTATTATCAAACTACATGGAAAACGTGAAAAAAGTCACTATTTTACCATATATGAGGATTTTAACTTCAAATCATAGGGCGAGGTTTCGTATTATTTAGATCCAAGAAAAGACATATGACAATGTTGTTTCCAATACAAATGATAAAAATCAATGTGTTTTCATTAGAATTAACTAAAATGTTCCTTATTTTCCGCATATATTACCGATGGAAGATGTACAGGTAAAACCGCTCTATTCCGGCTGAAACGTCGATATATGCAATAAAAACAGAACTTCTCCCCTTTTAAATCTCTTACTCAGTATTATAACGAGAAAAAAAATAGTTGATTGAAAATGAAGTTTTTAAGGTTATTATCTAATCAATTATGTGTTTGCATCATTTTTACGTATATATAGTGAATTGATACCCATAAACTGAAAATTCACAAAAACGTGGAAAAACGGTTAAATATTGCCTAATACGATGATATTTTGTTTAAATCACATAGAGGAAAAGGGGATGATAAACGTCAAAATATTGCTAAATATGATGATTTTTCGTATGAAACAAAATGCAAGAAAACTTGCTTAAAATGCTATATTATTCGACATTCTGAGATTTGAAGGCCAAATCACATATCGTGATACAACATGAAATAGTATCGAAATATTGGAGAAAACGAATATATTTACGTAAAATCACACTACATGGAAAACGTGAAAAAAGTCACTATTTTACCATATATGAGGATTTTAACTTCAAATCATAGAGCCAGGTTTCGTATTATTTAGATCCAAGAAAAGACATATGACAATGTTGTTTCCAATACAAATGATAAAAATCAATGTGTTTTCATTAGAATTTACTAAAATGTTCCTGATTTTCCGTTTATATTACCGATGGAAGATGTACAGGTAAAACCGCTCTATTCCGGCTGAAACGTCGATATATGCAATAAAAACAGAACTTCTCCCCTTTTCAATCTCTTACTCAGTATTATAACGAGAAAAAAATAGTTGATTGAAAATGAAGTTTTTAAGGTTATTATCTAATCAATTATGTGTTTGCATCATTTTTACGTATATATAGTGAATTGATACCCATAAACTGAAAATTCACAAAAACGTGGAAAAACGGTTAAATATTGCCTAATACGATGATATTTTGTTTAAATCACATAGAGGAAAAGGGGATGATAAACGTCAAAATATTGCTAAATTGGATGATTTTTCGTATGAAACAAAATGCAAGAAAACTTGCTTAAAATGCTATATTATTCGACATTCTGAGATTTGAAGGCCAAATCACATATCGTGATACAACATGAAATAGTATCGAAATATTGGTAAAAACGAATATATTTACGTAAAATCACACTACATGGAAAACGTGAAAAAAGTCACTATTTTACCATATATGAGGATTTTAACTTCAAATCATAGAGCGAGGTTTCTTATTATTTAGATCCAGAAAAGACATATGACAATGTTGTTTCCAATACAAATGATAAAAATCAATGTGTTTTCATTAGAATTAACTAAAATGTTCCTTATTTTCCGTATATATTACCGATGGAAGATGTACAGGTAAAACCGCTCTATTCCGGCTGAAACGTCGATATATCCCCTAGAGGAAAAGGGGATGATAAACGTCAAAATATTGCTAAATTCGATGATTTTTTGTACGAAACAAAATGCAAGAAAACTTGCTTAAAATGCTATATTATTCGACATTCTGAGATTTGAAGGCCAAATCACATATCGTGATACTACATGAAGTAGTATCGAAATATTGGTAAAAACGAATATATTTACGTATTATCAAACTACATGGAAAACGTGAAAAAAGTCACTATTTTACCATATATGAGGATTTTAACTTCAAATCATAGAGCGAGGTTTCGTATTATTTAGATCCAAGAAAAGACATATGACAATGTTGTTTCCAATACAAATGATAAAAATCAATGTGTTTTCATTAGAATTAACTAAAATGTTCCTTATTTTCCGTATATATTACCGATGGAAGATGTACAGGTAAAACCGATCTATTCCGGCTGAAACGTCGATATATGCAATAAAAACAGAACTTCTCCCCTTTTCAATCTCTTACTCAGTATTATAACGAGAAAAAAATAGTTGATTGAAAATGAAGTTTTTAAGGTTATTATCTAATCAATTATGTATTTGCATCATTTTTACGTATATATAGTGAATTGATACCCATAAACTGAAAATTCACAAAAACGTGGAAAAACGGTTAAATATTGCCTAATACGATGATATTTTGTTTAAATCACATAGAGGAAAAGGGGATGATAAACGTCAAAATATTGCTAAATTGGATGATTTTTCGTATGAAACAAAATGCAAGAAAACTTGCTTAAAATGCTATATTATGCGACATTCTGAGATTTGAAGGCCAAATCACATATCGTGATACTACATGAAATAGTATCGAAATATTGGTAAAATGAATATATTTACGTATTATCAAACTACATGGAAAACGTGAAAAAAGTCACTATTTTACCATATATGAGGATTTTAACTTCAAATCATAGAGCGAGGTTTCGTATTATTTAGATCCAAGAAAAGACATATGACAATGTTGTTTCCAATACAAATGATAAAAATCAATGTGTTTTCATTAGAATTAACTAAAATGTTCCTTATTTTCCGCATATATTACCGATGGAAGATGTACAGGTAAAACCGCTCTATTCCGGCTGAAACGTCGATATATGCAATAAAAACAGAACTTCTCCCCTTTTCAATCTCTTACTCAGTATTATAACGAGAAAAAAATAGTTGATTGAAAACGAAGTTTTTAAGGTAATTATCTAATCAATTATGTGTTTGCATCATTTTTACGTATATATAGTGAATTGATACCCATAAACTGAAAATTCACAAAAACGTGGAAAAACGGTTAAATATTGCCTAATACGATGATATTTTGTTTAAATCACATAGAGGAAAAGGGGATGATAAACGTCAAAATATTGCTAATTTCGATGATTTTTTGTACGAAACAAAATGCAAGAAAACTTGCTTAAAATGCTATATTATTCGACATTCTGAGATTTGAAGGCCAAATCACATATCGTGATACTACATGAAGTAGTATCGAAATATTGGTAAAAACGAATATATTTACGTAAAATCACACTACATGGAAAACGTGAAAAAAGTCACTATTTTACCATATATGAGGATTTTAACTTCAAATCATAGAGCGAGGTTTCGTATTATTTAGATCCAAGAAAAGACATATGACAATGTTGTTTCCAATACAAATGATAAAAATCAATGTGTTTTCATTAGAATTAACTAAAAAGTTTCTGATTTTCCGTTTATATTACTGATGGAAGATGTACACGAAAACCGCTCTATTCCGGCTGAAACGTCGATATATGCAATAAAAACAGAACTTCTCCCCTTTTCAATCTCTTACTCAGTATTTTAACGGGAAACAAATAGTTGATTGAAAATGAAGTTTTTAAGGTTATTATCTAATCAATTATGTGTTTGCATCATTTTTATCGTATATATAGTGAATTCATACCCATAAACTGAAAATTCACAAAAACGTGGAAAAACGGCAAAATATTGCCTAATTCGATGATATTTTGTTTAAATCACATAGAGGAAAAGGGGATGATAATCGTCAAAATATTGCTAAATTCGATGGTTTTTCGTACGAAACAAAATGCAAGAAAACTTGCTTAAAATGCTATATTATGCGACATTCTGAGATTTGAAGGCCAAATCACATATCGTGATACTACATGAAATAGTATCGAAATATTGGTAAAAATGAATATATTTACGTATTATCAAACTACATGGAAAACGTGAAAAAAGTCACTATTGTACCATATATGAGGATTTTAACTTCAAATCATAGAGCGAGGTTTCGTATTATTTAGATCCAAGAAAAGACATATGACAATGTTGTTTCCAATACAAATGATAAGAATCAATGTGTTTTCATTAGAATTTACTAAAATGTTCCTGATTTTCCGTTTATATTACTGATGGAAGATGTACACGAAAACCGCTCTATTCAGGCTGAAACGTCGATATATGCAATAAAAACAGAACTTCTCCCCTTTTCAATCTCTTACTCAGTATTATAACGAGAAAAAAAAAAGTTGATTGAAAACGAAGTTTTTAAGGTTATTATCTAATCAATTATGTGTTTGCATCATTTTTACGTATATATAGTGAATTGATACCCATAAACTGAAAATTCACAAAAACGTGGAAAAACGGTTAAATATTGCCTAATACGATGATATTTTGTTTAAATCACATAGAGGAAAAGGGGATGATAAACGTCAAAATATTGCAAAATTGGATGATTTTTCGTATGAAACAAAATGCAAGAAAACTTGCTTAAAATGCTATATTACTCGACATTCTGAGATTTGAAGGCCAAATCACATATCGTGATACAACATGAAATAGTATCAAAATATTGGTAAAAACGAATATATTTACGTAAAATCACACTACATGGAAAACGTGAAAAAAGTCACTATTTTACCATATATGAGGATTTTAACTTCAAATCATAGAGCGAGGTTTCGTATTATTTAGATCCAAGAAAAGACATATGACAATGTTGTTTCCAATACAAATGATAAAAATCAATGTGTTTTCATTAGAATTAACTAAAAAGTTTCTGATTTTCCGTTTATATTACTGATGGAAGATGTACACGAAAACCGCTCTATTCCGGCTGAAACGTCGATATATGCAATAAAAACAGAACTTCTCCCCTTTTCAATCTCTTACTCAGTATTTTAACGGGAAACAAATAGTTGATTGAAAATGAAGTTTTTAAGGTTATTATCTAATCAATTATGTGTTTGCATCATTTTTATCGTATATATAGTGAATTCATACCCATAAACTGAAAATTCACAAAAACGTGGAAAAACGGCAAAATATTGCCTAATTCGATGATATTTTGTTTAAATCACATAGAGGAAAAGGGAATGATAATCGTCAAAATATTGCTAAATTCGATGGTTTTTCGTACGAAACAAAATGCAAGAAAACTTGCTTAAAATGCTATATTATGCGACATTCTGAGATTTGAAGGCCAAATCACATATCGTGATACTACATGAAATAGTATCGAAATATTGGTAAAATGAATATATTTACGTATTATCAAACTACATGGAAAACGTGAAAAAAGTCACTATTTTACCATATATGAGGATTTTAACTTCAAATCATAGAGCGAGGTTTCGTATTATTTAGATCCAAGAAAAGACATATGACAATGTTGTTTCCAATACAAATGATAAAAATCAATGTGTTTTCATTAGAATTAACTAAAATGTTCCTTATTTTCCGCATATATTACCGATGGAAGATGTACAGGTAAAACCGCTCTATTCCGGCTGAAACGTCGATATATGCAATAAAAACAGAACTTCTCCCCTTTTCAATCTCTTACTCAGTATTATAACGAGAAAAAAATAGTTGATTGAAAACGAAGTTTTTAAGGTTATTATCTAATCAATTATGTGTTTGCATCATTTTTACGTATATATAGTGAATTGATACCCATAAACTGAAAATTCACAAAAACGTGGAAAAACGGTTAAATATTGCCTAATACGATGATATTTTGTTTAAATCACATAGAGGAAAAGGGGATGATAAACGTCAAAATATTGCTAAATTGGATGATTTTTCGTATGAAACAAAATGCAAGAAAACTTGCTTAAAATGCTATATTACTCGACATTCTGAGATTTGAAGGCCAAATCACATATCGTGATACAACATGAAATAGTATCGAAATATTGGTAAAAACGAATATATTTACGTAAAATCACACTACATGGAAAACGTGAAAAAAGTCACTATTTTAACATATATGAGGATTTTAACTTCAAATCATAGAGCGAGGTTTCGTATTATTTAGATCCAAGAAAAGACATATGACAATGTTGTTTCCAATACAAATGATAAAAATCAATGTGTTTTCATTAGAATTAACTAAAAAGTTTCTGATTTTCCGTTTATATTACTGATGGAAGATGTACACGAAAACCGCTCTATTCCGGCTGAAACGTCGATATATGCAATAAAAACAGAACTTCTCCCCTTTTCAATCTCTTACTCAGTATTTTAACGGGAAACAAATAGTTGATTGAAAATGAAGTTTTTAAGGTTATTATCTAATCAATTATGTGTTTGCATCATTTTTATCGTATATATAGTGAATTCATACCCATAAACTGAAAATTCACAAAAACGTGGAAAAACGGCAAAATATTGCCTAATTCGATGATATTTTGTTTAAATCACATAGAGGAAAAGGGGATGATAATCGTCAAAATATTGCTAAATTCGATGGTTTTTCGTACGAAACAAAATGCAAGAAAACTTGCTTAAAATGCTATATTATGCGACATTCTGAGATTTGAAGGCCAAATCACATATCGTGATACTACATGAAATAGTATCGAAATATTGGTAAAAATGAATATATTTACGTATTATCAAACTACATGGAAAACGTGAAAAAAGTCACTATTGTACCATATATGAGGATTTTAACTTCAAATCATAGAGCGAGGTTTCGTATTATTTAGATCCAAGAAAAGACATATGACAATGTTGTTTCCAATACAAGTGATAAAAATCAATGTGTTTTCATTAGAATTTACTAAAATGTTCCTGATTTTCCGTTTATATTACTGATGGAAGATGTACACGAAAACCGCTCTATTCAGGCTGAAACGTCGATATATGCAATAAAAACAGAACATCTCCCCTTTTCAATCTCTTACTCAGTATTTTAACGAGAAACAAATAGTTGATTGAAAATGAAGTTTTTAAGGTTATTATCTAATCAATTATGTGTTTGCATCATTTTTACTTATATACAGTGAATTAATACCCATAAACTGAAAATTCACAAAAACGTTGAAAAACGGCAAAATATTGCCTAATTCGATGATATTTTGTTTAAATCACATAGAGGAAAAGGGGATGATAAACGTCAAAATATTGCTGAATTCGATGATTTTTCGTACGAAACAAAATGCAAGAAAACTTGCTTAAAATGCTATATTATGCGACATTCTGAGATTTGAAGGCCAAATCACATATCGTGATACTACATGAAGTAGTATCGAAATATTGGTAAAAACGAATGTATTTACGTAAAATCACACTAAATGGAAAACGTGAAAAAAGTCACTATTTTACCATATATGAGGATTTTAATTTCAAATCATAGAGCGTGGTTTCGTATTATTTAGATCCAGAAAAGACATATGACAATGTTGTTTCCAATACAAATGATAAAAATCAATGTGTTTTCATTAGAATAAACTAAAATGTTCCTTATTTTCCGTATATATTACCGATGGAAGATGTACAGGTAAAACCGCTCTATTCCGGCTGAAACGTCGATATATGCAATAAAAACAGAACTTCTCCCCTTTTCAATCTCTTACTCAGTATTATAACGAGAAAAAAATAGTTGATTGAAAATGAAGTTTTTAAGGTTATTATCTAATCAATTATGTGTTTGCATCATTTTTACGTATAAATAGTGAATTGATACCCATAAACTGAAAATTCACAAAAACGTGGAAAAACGGTTAAATATTGCCTAATACGATGATATTTTGTTTAAATCACATAGAGGAAAAGGGGATGATAAACGTCAAAATATTGCTAAATTGGATGATTTTTCGTATGAAACAAAATGCAAGAAAACTTGCTTAAAATGCTATATTATGCGACATTCTGAGATTTGAAGGCCAGATCACATATCGTGATACTACATGAAATAGTATCGAAATATTGGTAAAATGAATATATTTATGTATTATCAAACTACATGGAAAACGTGAAAAAAGTCACTATTTTACCATATATGAGGATTTTAACTTCAAATCATAGAGCGAGGTTTCGTATTATTTAGATCCAAGAAAAGACATATGACAATGTTGTTTCCAATACAAATGATAAAAATCAATGTGTTTTCATTAGAATTAACTAAAATGTTCCTTATTTTCCGCATATATTACCGATGGAAGATGTACAGGTAAAACCGCTCTATTCCGGCTGAAACGTCGATATATGCAATAAAAACAGAACTTCTCCCCTTTTCAATCTCTTACTCAGTATTATAACGAGAAAAAAAATAGTTGATTGAAAATGAAGTTTTTAAGGTTATTATCTAATCAATTATGTGTTTGCATCATTTTTACGTATATATAGTGAATTGATACCCATAAACTGAAAATTCACAAAAACGTGGAAAAACGGTTAAATATTGCCTAATACGATGATATTTTGTTTAAATCACATAGAGGAAAAGGAGATGATAAACGTCAAAATATTGCTAAATTGGATGATTTTTCGTATGAAACAAAATGCAAGAAAACTTGCTTAAAATGCTATATTATTCGACATTCTGAGATTTGAAGGCCAAATCACATATCGTGATACAACATGAAATAGTATCGAAATATTGGAGAAAACGAATATATTTACGTAAAATCACACTACATGGAAAACGTGAAAAAAGTCACTATTTTACCATATATGAGGATTTTAACTTCAAATCATAGAGCCAGGTTTCGTATTATTTAGATCCAAGAAAAGACATATGACAATGTTGTTTCCAATACAAATGATAAAAATCAATGTGTTTTCATTAGAATTTACTAAAATGTTCCTGATTTTCCGTTTATATTACCGATGGAAGATGTACAGGTAAAACCGCTCTATTCCGGCTGAAACGTCGATATATGCAATAAAAACAGAACTTCTCCCCTTTTCAATCTCTTACTCAGTATTATAACGAGAAAAAAATAGTTGATTGAAAATGAAGTTTTTAAGGTTATTATCTAATCAATTATGTGTTTGCATCATTTTTACGTATATATAGTGAATTGATACCCATAAACTGAAAATTCACATAAACGTGGAAAAACGGTTAAATATTGCCTAATACGATGATATTTTGTTTAAATCACATAGAGGAAAAGGGGATGATAAACGTCAAAATATTGCTAAATTGGATGATTTTTCGTATGAAACAAAATGCAAGAAAACTTGCTTAAAATGCTATATTATTCGACATTCTGAGATTTGAAGGCCAAATCACATATCGTGATACAACATGAAATAGTATCGAAATATTGGTAAAAACGAATATATTTACGTAAAATCACACTACATGGAAAACGTGAAAAAAGTCACTGTTTTACCATATATGAGGATTTTAACTTCAAATCATAGAGCCAGGTTTCGTATTATTTAGATCCAAGAAAAGACATATGACAATGTTGTTTCCAATACAAATGATAAAAATTAATGTGTTTTCATTAGAATTAACTAAAATGTTTCTGATTTTCCGTTTATATTACTGATGGAAGTTGTACACGAAAACCGCTCTATTCCGGCTGAAACGTCGATATATGCAATAAAAACAAAACTTCTCCCCTTTTCAATCTCTTATTCAGTATTTTAACGAGAAACAAATAGTTGATTGAAAAGGAAGTTTTTAAGGTTATTATCTAATCAATTATGTGTTTGCATCATTTTTACGTATATACAGTGAATTAAAACCCATAAACTGAAAATTCACAAAAACGTTGAAAAACGGAAAAATATTGCCTAATTCGATGATATTTTGTTTAAATCACATAGAGGAAAAGGGGATGATAAACGTCAAAATATTGCTAAATTCGATGATTTTTCGTACGAAACAAAATGCAAGAAAACTTGCTTTAAATGCTATATTATGCGACATTCTGAGATTTGAAGGCCAAATCACATATCGTGATACTACATGAAGTAGTATCGAAATATTGGTAAAAACGAATATATTTACGTAAAATCACACTACATGGAAAACGTGAAAAAAGTCACTATTTTACCATATATGAGGATTTAAACTTCAAATCATAGAGCGAGGTTTCGTATTATTTAGATCCAAGAAAAGACATATGACAATGTTGTTTCCAATACAAATGATAAAAATCAATGTGTTTTCATTAGAATTAACTAAAATGTTCCTTATTTTCTGTATATATTACCGATGGAAGATGTACAGGTAAAACCGCTCTATTCCGGCTGAAACGTCGATATATGCAATAAAAACAGAACTTCTCCCCTTTTCAATCTCTTACTCAGTATTATAACGAGAAAAAAATAGTTGATTGAAAATGAAGTTTTTAAGGTTATTATCTAATCAATTATGTGTTTGCATCATATTTACGTATATATAGTGAATTGATACCCATAAACTGAAAATTCACAAAAACGTGGAAAAACGATTAAATATTGCCTAATACGATGATATTTTGTTTAAATCACATAGAGGAAAAGGGGATGATAAACGTCAAAATATTGCTAAATTGGATGATTTTTCGTATGAAACAAAATGCAAGAAAACTTGCTTAAAATGCTATATTATTCGACATTCTGAGATTTGAAGGCCAAATCACATATCGTGATACAACATGAAATAGTATCGAAATATTGGTAAAAACGAATATATTTACGTAAAATCACACTACATGGAAAACGTGAAAAAAGTCACTATTTTACCATATATGAGGATTTTAACTTCAAATCATAGAGCGAGGTTTCGTATTATTTAGATCCAAGAAAAGACATATGACAATGTTGTTTCCAATACAAATGATAAAAATCAATGTGTTTTCATTAGAATTAACTAAAATGTTCCTTATTTTCCGCATATTTTACCGATGGAAGATGTACAGGTAAAACCGCTCTATTCCGGCTGAAACGTCGATATATGCAATAAAAACAGAACTTCTCCCCTTTTCAATCTCTTACTCAGTATTATAACGAGAAAAAAATAGTTGATTGAAAATGAAGTTTTTAAGGTTATTATCTAATCAATTATGTGTTTGCATCATTTTTACGTATATACAGTGAATTAAAACCCATAAACTGAAAATTCACAAAAACGTGGAAAAACGGTTAAATATTGCCTAATACGATGATATTTTGTTTAAATCACATAGAGGAAAAGGGGATGATAAACGTCAAAATATTGCTAAATTGGATGATTTTTCGTATGAAACAAAATGCAAGAAAACTTGCTTAAAATGCTATATTATTCGACATTCTGAGATTTGAAGGCCAAATCACATATCGTGATACAACATGAAATAGTATCGAAATATTGGTAAAAACGAATATATTTACGTAAAATCACACTACATGGAAAACGTGAAAAAAGTCACTATTTTACCATATATGAGGATTTTAACTTCAAATCATAGAGCCAGGTTTCGTATTATTTAGATCCAAGAAAAGACATGTGACAATGTTGTTTCCAATACAAATGATAAAAATCAATGTGTTTTCATTAGAATTAACTAAAATGTTCCTTATTTTCTGTATATATTACCGATGGAAGATGTACAGGTAAAACCGCTCTATTCCGGCTGAAACGTCGATATATGCAATAAAAACAGAACTTCTCCCCTTTTCAATCTCTTACTCAGTATTATAACGAGAAAAAAATAGTTGATTGAAAATGAAGTTTTTAAGGTTATTATCTAATCAATTATGTGTTTGCATCATATTTACGTATATATAGTGAATTGATACCCATAAACTGAAAATTCACAAAAACGTGGAAAAACGATTAAATATTGCCTAATACGATGATATTTTGTTTAAATCACATAGAGGAAAAGGGGATGATAAACGTCAAAATATTGCTAAATTGGATGATTTTTCGTATGAAACAAAATGCAAGAAAACTTGCTTAAAATGCTATATTATTCGACATTCTGAGATTTGAAGGCCAAATCACATATCGTGATACAACATGAAATAGTATCGAAATATTGGTAAAATCGAATATATTTACGTAAAATCACACTACATGGAAAACGTGAAAAAAGTCACTATTTTACCATATATGAGGATTTTAACTTCAAATCATAGAGCGAGGTTTCGTATTATTTAGATCCAAGAAAAGACATATGACAATGTTGTTTCCAATACAAATGATAAAAATCAATGTGTTTTCATTAGAATTAACTAAAATGTTCCTTATTTTCCGCATATATTACCGATGGAAGATGTACAGGTAAAACCGCTCTATTCCGGCTGAAACGTCGATATATGCAATAAAAACAGAACTTCTCCCCTTTTCAATCTCTTACTCAGTATTATAACGAGAAAAAAATAGTTGATTGAAAATGAAGTTTTTAAGGTTATTATCTAATCAATTATGTGTTTGCATCATTTTTACGTATATATAGTGAATTGATACCCATAAACTGAAAATTCACAAAAACGTGGAAAAACGGTTAAATATTGCCTAATACGATGATATTTTGTTTAAATCACATAGAGGAAAAGGGGATGATAAACGTCAAAATATTGCTAAATTGGATGATTTTTCGTATGAAACAAAATGCAAGAAAACTTGCTTAAAATGCTATATTATTCGACATTCTGAGATTTGAAGGCCAAATCACATATCGTGATACAACATGAAATAGTATCGAAATATTGGTAAAAACGAATATATTTACGTAAAATCACACTACATGGAAAACGTGAAAAAAGTCACTATTTTACCATATATGAGGATTTTAACTTCAAATCATAGAGCCAGGTTTCGTATTATTTAGATCCAAGAAAAGACATGTGACAATGTTGTTTCCAATACAAATGATAAAAATCAATGTGTTTTCATTAGAATTAACTAAAATGTTTCTGATTTTCCGTTTGTATTACTGATGGAAGATGTACACGAAAACCGCTTTATTCCGGCTGAAACGTCGATATATGCAATAAAAACAGAACTTCTCCCCTTTTCAATCTCTTTCTCAGTATTTTAACGAGAAACAAATAGTTGATTGAAAATGAAGTTTTTAAGGTTACTATCTAATCAATTATGTGTTTGCATCATTTTTACGTATATATATTGAATTAATACCCATAAACTTAAAATTCACAAAAACGTGGAAAAACGGCAAAATATTGCCTAATTCGATGATATTTTGTTTAAATCACAAAGAGAAAAAGGGGATGATAATTGTCAAAATATTGCTAAATTGGATGATTTTTCGTATGAAACAAAATGCAAGAAAACTTGCTTAAAATGCTATATTATTCGACATTCTGAGATTTGAAGGCCAAATCACATATCGTGATACAACATGAAATAGTATCGAAATATTGGTAAAAACGAATATATTTACGTAAAATCACACTACATGGAAAACGTGAAAAAAGTCACTATTTTACCATATATGAGGATTTTAACTTCAAATCATAGAGCCTGGTTTCGTATTATTTAGATCCAAGAAAAGACATATGACAATGTTGTTTCCAATACAAATGATAAAAATCAATGTGTTTTCATTAGAATTTACTAAAATGTTCCTGATTTTCCGTTTATATTACCGATAGAAGATGTACAGGTAAAACCGCTCTATTCCGGCTGAAACGTCGATATATGCAATAAAAACAGAACTTCTCCCCTTTTCAATCTCTTACTCAGTATTTTAACGAGAAACAAATAGATGATTGAAAATGAAGTTTTTAAGGTTATTGTCTAATCAATTATGTGTTTGCATCATTTTTACGTATATATAGTGAATTAATACCCATAAACTGAAAATTCACAAAAACGTGGAAAAAAGGTTAAATATTGCCTAATACGATGATATTTTGTTAAAATCACATAGAGGAAAAGGGGATGATAAACGTCAAAATATTGCTAAATTCGATGATTTTTTGTACGAAACAAAATGCAAGAAAACTTGCTTAAAATGCTATATTATTCGACATTCTGAGATTTGAAGGCCAAATCACATATCGTGATACTACATGAAGTAGTATCGAAATATTGGTAAAAACGAATAAATTTACGTAAAATCACACTACATGGAAAACGTGAAAAAAGTCACTATTTTACCATATATGAGGATTTTAACATCAAATCATAGAGCGAGGTTTCGTATTATTTAGATCCAAGAAAAGACATATGACAATGTTGTTTCCAATACAAATGATAAAAATCAATGTGTTTTCATTAGAATTAACTAAAATGTTTCTGATTTTCCGTTTATATTACTGATGGAAGATGTACACGAAAACCGCTCTATTCAGGCTGAAACGTCGATATATGCAATAAAAACAGAACATCTCCCCTTTTCAATCTCTTACTCAGTATTTTAACGAGAAACAAATAGTTGATTGAAAATGAAGTTTTTAAGGTTATTATCTAATCAATTATGTGTTTGCATCATTTTTACGTATATACAGTGAATTAATACCCATAAACTGAAAATTCACAAAAACGTGGAAAAACGGCAAAATATTGCCTAATTCGATGATATTTTGTTTAAATCACATAGAGGAAAAGGGGATGTTAAACGTCAAAATATTGCTAAATTCGATGATTTTTCGTACGAAACAAAATGCAAGAAAACTTGCTTAAAATGCTATATTATGCGACATTCTGAGATTTGAAGGCCAAATCACATATCGTGATACTACATGAAGTAGTATCGAAATATTGGTAAAATCGAATATATTTACGTAAAATCACACTACATGGAAAACGTGAAAAAAGTCACTATTTTACCATATATGAGGATTTTAACTTCAAATCATAGAGCGAGGTTTCGTATTATTTAGATCCAGAAAAGACATATGACAATGTTGTTTCCAATACAAATGATAAAAATCAATGTGTTTTCATTAGAATTAACTAAAATGTTCCTTATTTTCCGTATATATTCCCGATGGAAGATGTACAGATAAAACCGCTCTATTCCGGCTGAAACGTCGATATATGGAATAAAAACAGAACTTCTCCCCTTTTCAATCTCTTACTCAGTATTATAACGAGGAAAAAATAGTTGATTGAAAATGAAGTTTTTAAGGTTATTATCTAATCAATTATGTGTTTGCATCATATTTACGTATATATAGTGAATTGATACCCATAAACTGAAAATTCACAAAAACGTGGAAAAACGATTAAATATTGCCTAATACGATGATATTTTGTTTAAATCACATAGAGGAAAAGGGGATGATAAACGTCAAAATATTGCTAAATTGGATGATTTTTCGTATGAAACAAAATGCAAGAAAACTTGCTTAAAATGCTATATTATTCGACATTCTGAGATTTGAAGGCCAAATCACATATCGTGATACAACATGAAATAGTATCGAAATATTGGTAAAAACGAATATATTTACGTAAAATCACACTACATGGAAAACGTGAAAAAAGTCACTATTTTACCATATATGAGGATTTTAACTTCAAATCATAGAGCCAGGTTTCGTATTATTTAGATCCAAGAAAAGACATATGACAATGTTGTTTCCAATACAAATGATAAAAATCAATGTGTTTTCATTAGAATTAACTAAAATGTTTCTGATTTTCCGTTTATATTACTGATGGAAGATGTACACGAAAACCGCTCTATTCTGGCTGAAACGTCGATATATGCAATAAAAACAGAACTTCTCCCCTTTTCAATCTCTTACTCAGTATTTTAACGGGAAACAAATAGTTGATTGAAAATGAAGTTTTTAAGGTTATTATCTAATCAATTATGTGTTTGCATCATTTTTACGTATATACAGTGAATTAATACCCATAAACTGAAAATTCACAAAAACGTTGAAAAACGGCAAAATATTGCCTAATTCGATGATATTTTGTTTAAATCACATAGAGGAAAAGGGGATGATAAACGTCAAAATATTGCTAAATTCGATGATTTTTTGTACGGTACAAAATGCAAGAAAACTTGCTTAAAATGCTATATTATTCGACATTCTGAGATTTGAAGGCCAAATCACATATCGTGATACTACATGAAGTAGTATCGAAATATTGGTAAAACGAATATATTTACGTAAAATCACACTACATGGAAAACGTGAAAAAAGTCACTATTTTACCATATATGAGGATTTTAACTTCAAATCATAGAGCGAGGTTTCGTATTATTTAGATCCAAGAAAAGACATATGACAATGTTGTTTCCAATACAAATGATAAAAATCAATGTGTTTTCATTAGAATTAACTAAAATGTTCCTTATTTTCCGTATATATTACCGATGGAAGATGTACAGGTAAAACCGCTCTATTCCGGCTGAAACGTCGATATATGCAATAAAAACAGAACTTCTCCCCTTTTCAATCTCTTACTCAGTATTATAACGAGAAAAAAATAGTTGATTGAAAATGAAGTTTTTAAGGTTATTATCTAATCAATTATGTGTTTGCATCATATTTACGTATATATAGTGAATTGATACCCATAAACTGAAAATTCACAAAAACGTGGAAAAACGATTAAATATTGCCTAATACGATGATATTTTGTTTAAATTACATAGAGGAAAAGGGGATGATAAACGTCAAAATATTGCTAAATTTGATGATTTTTCGTATGAAACAAAATGCAAGAAAACTTGCTTAAAATGCTATATTATTCGACATTCTGAGATTTGAAGGCCAAATCACATATCGTGATACAACATGAAATAGTATCGAAATATTGGTAAAAACGAATATATTTACGTAAAATCACACTACATGGAAAACGTGAAAAAGTCACTATTTTACCATATATGAGGATTTTAACTTCAAATCATAGAGCCAGGTTTCGTATTATTTAGATCCAAGAAAAGACATTTGACAATGTTGTTTCCAATACAAATGATAAAAATTAATGTGTTTTCATTAGAATTAACTAAAATGTTTCTGATTTTCCGTTTATATTACTGATGGAAGTCGTACACGAAAACCGCTCTATTCCGGCTGAAACGTCGATATATGCAATAAAAACAAAACTTCTCCCCTTTTCAATCTCTTATTCAGTATTTTAACGAGAAACAAATAGTTGATTGAAAATGAAGTTTTTAAGGTTATTATCTAATCAATTATGTGTTTGCATCATTTTTACGTATATACAGTGAATTAAAACCCATAAACTGAAAATTCACAAAAACGTTGAAAAACGGCAAAATATTGCCTAATTCGATGATATTTTGTTTAAATCACATAGAGGAAAAGGGGATGATAAACGTCAAAATATTGCTAAATTCGATGATTTTTCGTACGAAACAAAATGCAAGAAAACTTGCTTAAAATGCTATATTATGCGACATTCTGAGATTTGAAGGCCAAATCACATATCGTGATACTACATGAAGTAGTATCGAAATATTGGTAAAAACGAATATATTTACGTAAAATCACACTACATGGAAAACGTGAAAAAAGTCACTATTTTACCATATATGAGGATTTTAACTTCAAATCATAGAGCCAGGTTTCGTATTATTTAGATCCAAGAAAAGACATATGACAATGTTGTTTCCAATACAAATGATAAAAATCAATGTGTTTTCATTAGAATTAACTAAAATGTTTCTGATTTTCCGTTTGTATTACTGATGGAAGATGTACACGAAAACCGCTCTATTCCGGCTGAAACGTCCATATATGCAATAAAAACAGAACTTCTCCCCTTTTCAATCTATTTCTCAGTGTTTTAACGAGAAACAAATTGTTGATTGAAAATGAAGTTTTTAAGGTTACTATCTAATCAATTATGTGTTTGCATCATTTTTACGTATATATATTGAATTAATACCCATAAACTTAAAATTCACAAAAACGTTGAAAAACGGCAAAATATTGCCTAATTCGATGATATTTTGTTTAAATCACATAGAGAAAAAGGGGATGATAATCGTCAAAATATTGCTAAATTCGATGATTTTTTGTACGAAACAAAATGCAAGAAAACTTGCTTAAAATGCTATATTATGTGACATTCTGAGATTTGAAGGCCAAATCACATATCGTGATACTACATGAAATAGTATCGAAATATTGGTAAAATGAATATATTTACGTATTATCAAACTACATGGAAAACGTGAAAAAAGTCACTATTTTACCATATATGAGGATTTTAACTTCAAATCATAGAGCGAGGTTTCGTATTATTTAGATCCAAGAAAAGACATATGACAATGTTGTTTCCAATACAAATGATAAAAATCAATGTGTTTTCATTAGAATTAACTAAAATGTTCCTTATTTTCCGTATATATTACCGATGGAAGATGTACAGGTAAAACCGCTCTATTCCGGCTGAAACGTCGATATATGCAATAAAAACAGAACTTGTCCCCTTTTCAATCTCTTACTCAGTATTATAACGAGAAACAAATAGATGTTTGAAAATGAAGTTTTTAAGGTTATTATCTAATCAATTATGTGTTTGCATCATTTTTACGTATATATAGTGAATTAATACCCATAAACTGAAAATTCACAAAAACGTGGAAAAACGGTTAAATATTGCCTAATACGATGATATTTTGTTTAAATCACATAGAGGAAAAGGGGATGATAAACGTCAAAATATTGCTAAATTCGATGATTTTTTGTACGAAACAAAATGCAAGAAAACTTGCTTAAAATGCTATATTATTCGACATTCTGAGATTTGAAGGCCAAATCACATATCGTGATACTACATGAAGTAGTATCGAAATATTGGTAAAAACGAATATATTTACGTAAAATCACACTACATGGAAAACGTGAAAAAAGTCACTATTTTACCATATATGAGGATTTTAACTTCAAATCATAGAGCGAGGTTTCGTATTATTTAGATCCAAGAAAAGACATATGACAATGTTGTTTCCAATACAATTGATAAAAATCAATGTGTTTTCATTAGAATTAACTAAAATGTTTTTGATTTTCCGTTTATATTACTGATGGAAGATGTACACGAAAACCGCTCTATTCCGGCTGAAACGTCGATATATGCAATAAAAACAGAACTTCTCCCCTTTTCAATCTCTTACTCAGTATTTTAACGGGAAACAAATAGTTGATTGAAAATGAAGTTTTTAAGGTTATTATCTAATCAATTATGTGTTTGCATCATTTTTATCGTATATATAGTGAATTCATACCCATAAACTGAAAATTCACAAAAACGTGGAAAAACGGCAAAATATTGCCTAATTCGATGATATTTTGTTTAAATCACATATAGGAAAAGGGGATGATAATCGTCAAAATATTGCTAAATTCGATGGTTTTTCGTACGAAACAAAATGCAAGAAAACTTGCTTAAAATGCTATATTATGCGACATTCTGAGATTTGAAGGCCAAATCACATATCGTGATACTACATGAAATAGTATCGAAATATTGGGAAAAATGAATATATTTACGTATTGTCAAACTACATGGAAAACGTGAAAAAAGTCACTATTTTACCATATATGAGGATTTTAACTTCAAATCATAGAGCGAGGTTTCGTATTATTTAGATCCAAGAAAAGACATATGACAATGTTGTTTCCAATACAAATGATAAAAATCAATGTGTTTTCATTAGAATTTACTAAAATGTTCCTGTGTTTCCGTTTATATTACTGATGGAAGATGTACACGAAAACCGCTCTATTCAGGCTGAAACGTCGATATATGCAATAAAAACAGAACATCTCCCCTTTTCAATCTCTTACTCAGTATTTTAACGAGAAACAAATAGTTGATTGAAAATGAAGTTTTTAAGGTTATTATCTAATCAATTATGTGTTTGCATCATTTTTACGTATATACAGTGAATTAATACCCATAAACTGAAAATTCACAAAAACGTTGAAAACGGCAAAATATTGCCTAATTCGATGATATTTTGTTTAAATCACATAGAGGAAAAGGGGATGATAAACGTCAAAATATTGCTAAATTCGATGATTTTTCGTACGAAACAAAATGCAAGAAAACTTGCTTAAAATGCTATATTATGCGACATTCTGAGATTTGAAGGCCAAATCACATATCGTGATACTACATGAAGTAGTATCGAAATATTGGTAAAAACGAATATATTTACGTAAAATCACACTACATGGAAAACGTGAAAAAAGTCACTATTTTACCATATATGAGGATTTTAACTTCAAATCATAGAGCGAGGTTTCGTATTATTTAGATCCAGAAAAGACATATGACAATGTTGTTTCCAATACAAATGATAAAAATCAATGTGTTTTCATTAGAATTAACTAAAATGTTCCTTATTTTCCGTAAATATTACCGATGGAAGATGTACAGGTAAAACCGCTCTATTCCGGCTGAAACGTCGATATATGCAATAAAAACAGAACTTCTCCCCTTTTCAATCTCTTACTCAGTATTATAACGAGAAAAAAATAGTTGATTGAAAATGAAGTTTTTAAGGTTATTATCTAATCAATTATGTGTTTGCATCATTTTTACGTATATATAGTGAATTGATACCCATAAACTGAAAATTCACAAAAACGTGGAAAAACGGTTAAATATTGCCTAATACGATGATATTTTGTTTAAATCACATAGAGGAAAAGGGGATGATAAACGTCAAAATATTGCTAAATTGGATGATTTTTCGTATGAAACAAAATGCAAGAAAACTTGCTTAAAATGCTATATTATTCGACATTCTGAGATTTGAAGGCCAAATCACATATCGTGATACAACATGAAATAGTATCGAAATATTGGTAAAAACGAATATATTTACGTAAAATCACACTACATGGAAAACGTGAAAAAAGTCACTATTTTACCATATATGAGGATTTTAACTTCAAATCATAGAGCCAGGTTTCGTATTATTTAGATCCAAGAAAAGACATATGACAATGTTGTTTCCAATACAAATGATAAAAATCAATTTGTTTTCATTAGAATTAACTAAAATGTTTCTGATTTTCCGTTTGTATTACTGATGGAAGATGTACACGAAAACCGCTCTATTCCGGCTGAAACGTCGATATATGCAATAAAAACAGAACTTCTCCCCTTTTCAATCTCTTTCTCAGTATTTTAACGAGAAACAAATAGTTGATTGAAAATGAAGTTTTTAAGGTTACTATCTAATCAATTATGTGTTTGCATCATTTTTACGTATATATATTGAATTAATACCCATAAACTTAAAATTCACAAAAACGTGGAAAAACGGCAAAATATTGCCTAATTCGATGATATTTTGTTTAAATCACATAGAGAAAAAGGGGATGATAATCGTCAAAATATTGCTAAATTCGATGATTTTTTGTACGAAACAAAATGCAAGAAAACTTGCTTAAAATGCTATATTATGCGACATTCTGAGATTTGAAGGCCAAATCACATATCGTGATACTACATGAAATAGTATCGAAATATTGGTAAAATGAATATATTTACGTATTATCAAACTACATGGAAAACGTGAAAAAAGTCACTATTTTACCATATATGAGGATTTTAACTTCAAATCATAGAGCGAGGTTTCGTATTATTTAGATCCAAGAAAAGACATATGACAATGTTGTTTCCAATACAAATGATAAAAATCAATGTGTTTTCATTAGAATTTACTAAAATGTTCCTGATTTTCCGTTTATATTACCGATGGAAGATGTACAGGTAAAACCGCTCTATTCCGGCTGAAACGTCGATATATGCAATAAAAACAGAACTTCTCCCCTTTTCAATCTCTTACTCAGTATTTTAACGAGAAACAAATAGATGATTGAAAATGAAGTTTTTAAGGTTATTATCTAATCAATTATGTGTTTGCATCATTTTTACGTATATATAGTGAATTAATACCCATAAACTGAAAATTCACAAAAACGTGGAAAAACGGTTAAATATTGCCTAATACGATGATATTTTGTTTAAATCACATAGAGGAAAAGGGGATGATAAACGTCAAAATATTGCTAAATTCGATGATTTTTTGTACGAAACAAAATGCAAGAAAACTTGCTTAAAATGCTATATTATTCGACATTCTGAGATTTGAAGGCCAAATCACATATCTTGATACTACATGAAGAAGTATCGAAATATTGGTAAAAACGAATATATTTACGTAAAATCACACTACATGGAAAACGTGAAAAAAGTCACTATTTTACCATATATGAGGATTTTAACTTCAAATCATAGAGCGAGGTTTCGTATTATTTAGATCCAAGAAAAGACATATGACAATGTTGTTTCCAATACAAATGATAAAAATCAATGTGTTTTCATTAGAATTAACTAAAATGTTTTTGATTTTCCGTTTATATTACTGATGGAAGATGTACACGAAAACCGCTCTATTCCGGCTGAAACGTCGATATATGCAATAAAAACAGAACTTCTCCCCTTTTCAATCTCTTACTCAGTATTTTAACGGGAAACAAATAGTTGATTGAAAATGAAGTTTTTAAGGTTATTATCTAATCAATTATGTGTTTGCATCATTTTTATCGTATATATAGTGAATTCATACCCATAAACTGAAAATTCACAAAAACGTGGAAAAACGGCAAAATATTGCCTAATTCGATGATATTTTGTTTAAATCACATATAGGAAAAGGGGATGATAATCGTCAAAATATTGCTAAATTCGATGGTTTTTCGTACGAAACAAAATGCAAGAAAACTTGCTTAAAATGCTATATTATGCGACATTCTGAGATTTGAAGGCCAAATCACATATCGTGATACTACATGAAGTAGTATCGAAATATTGGTAAAAACGAATATATTTACGTAAAATCACACTACATGGAAAACGTGAAAAAAGTCACTATTTTACCATATATGAGGATTTTAACTTCAAATCATAGAGCGAGGTTTCGTATTATTTAGATCCAGAAAAGACATATGACAATGTTGTTTCCAATACAAATGATAAAAATCAATGTGTTTTCATTAGAATTAACTAAAATGTTCCTTATTTTCCGTAAATATTACCGATGGAAGATGTACAGGTAAAACCGCTCTATTCCGGCTGAAACGTCGATATATGCAATAAAAACAGAACTTCTCCCCTTTTCAATCTCTTACTCAGTATTATAACGAGAAAAAAATAGTTGATTGAAAATGAAGTTTTTAAGGTTATTATCTAATCAATTATGTGTTTGCATCATTTTTACGTATATATAGTGAATTGATACCCATAAACTGAAAATTCACAAAAACGTGGAAAAACGGTTAAATATTGCCTAATACGATGATATTTTGTTTAAATCACATGGAGGAAAAGGGGATGATAAACGTCAAAATATTGCTAAATTGGATGATTTTTCGTATGAAACAAAATGCAAGAAAACTTGCTTAAAATGCTATATTATTCGACATTCTGAGATTTGAAGGCCAAATCACATATCGTGATACAACATGAAATAGTATCGAAATATTGGTAAAAACGAATATATTTACGTAAAATCACACTACATGGAAAACGTGAAAAAAGTCACTATTTTACCATATATGAGGATTTTAACTTCAAATCATAGAGCCAGGTTTCGTATTATTTAGATCCAAGAAAAGACATATGACAATGTTGTTTCCAATACAAATGATAAAAATCAATGTGTTTTCATTAGAATTAACTAAAATGTTTCTGATTTTCCGTTTATATTACTGATGGAAGATGTACACGAAAACCGCTCTATTCTGGCTGAAACGTCGATATATGCAATAAAAACAGAACTTCTCCCCTTTTCAATCTCTTACTCAGTATTTTAACGGGAAACAAATAGTTGATTGAAAATGAAGTTTTTAAGGTTATTATCTAATCAATTATGTGTTTGCATCATTTTTACGTATATACAGTGAATTAATACCCATAAACTGAAAATTCACAAAAACGTTGAAAAACGGCAAAATATTGCCTAATTCGATGATATTTTGTTTAAATCACATAGAGGAAAAGGGGATGATAAACGTCAAAATATTGCTAAATTCGATGATTTTTTGTACGAAACAAAATGCAAGAAAACTTGCTTAAAATGCTATATTATTCGACATTCTGAGATTTGAAGGCCAAATCACATATCTTGATACTACATGAAGAAGTATCGAAATATTGGTAAAAACGAATATATTTACGTAAAATCACACTACATGGAAAACGTGAAAAAAGTCACTATTTTACCATATATGAGGATTTTAACTTCAAATCATAGAGCGAGGTTTCGTATTATTTAGATCCAAGAAAAGACATATGACAATGTTGTTTCCAATACAAATGATAAAAATCAATGTGTTTTCATTAGAATTAACTAAAATGTTTTTGATTTTCCGTTTATATTACTGATGGAAGATGTACACGAAAACCGCTCTATTCCGGCTGAAACGTCGATATATGCAATAAAAACAGAACTTCTCCCCTTTTCAATCTCTTACTCAGTATTTTAACGGGAAACAAATAGTTGATTGAAAATGAAGTTTTTAAGGTTATTATCTAATCAATTATGTGTTTGCATCATTTTTATCGTATATATAGTGAATTCATACCCATAAACTGAAAATTCACAAAAACGTGGAAAAACGGCAAAATATTGCCTAATTCGATGATATTTTGTTTAAATCACATATAGGAAAAGGGGATGATAATCGTCAAAATATTGCTAAATTCGATGGTTTTTCGTACGAAACAAAATGCAAGAAAACTTGCTTAACATGCTATATTATGCGACATTCTGAGATTTGAAGGCCAAATCACATATCGTGATACTACATGAAGTAGTATCGAAATATTGGTAAAAACGAATATATTTACGTAAAATCACACTACATGGAAAACGTGAAAAAAGTCACTATTTTACCATATATGAGGATTTTAACTTCAAATCATAGAGCGAGGTTTCGTATTATTTAGATCCAGAAAAGACATATGACAATGTTGTTTCCAATACAAATGATAAAAATCAATGTGTTTTCATTAGAATTAACTAAAATGTTCCTTATTTTCCGTAAATATTACCGATGGAAGATGTACAGGTAAAACCGCTCTATTCCGGCTGAAACGTCGATATATGCAATAAAAACAGAACTTCTCCCCTTTTCAATCTCTTACTCAGTATTATAACGAGAAAAAAATAGTTGATTGAAAATGAAGTTTTTAAGGTTATTATCTAATCAATTATGTGTTTGCATCATTTTTACGTATATATAGTGAATTGATACCCATAAACTGAAAATTCACAAAAACGTGGAAAAACGGTTAAATATTGCCTAATACGATGATATTTTGTTTAAATCACATGGAGGAAAAGGGGATGATAAACGTCAAAATATTGCTAAATTGGATGATTTTTCGTATGAAACAAAATGCAAGAAAACTTGCTTAAAATGCTATATTATTCGACATTCTGAGATTTGAAGGCCAAATCACATATCGTGATACAACATGAAATAGTATCGAAATATTGGTAAAAACGAATATATTTACGTAAAATCACACTACATGGAAAACGTGAAAAAAGTCACTATTTTACCATATATGAGGATTTTAACTTCAAATCATAGAGCCAGGTTTCGTATTATTTAGATCCAAGAAAAGACATATGACAATGTTGTTTCCAATACAAATGATAAAAATCAATGTGTTTTCATTAGAATTAACTAAAATGTTTCTGATTTTCCGTTTATATTACTGATGGAAGATGTACACGAAAACCGCTCTATTCTGGCTGAAACGTCGATATATGCAATAAAAACAGAACTTCTCCCCTTTTCAATCTCTTACTCAGTATTTTAACGGGAAACAAATAGTTGATTGAAAATGAAGTTTTTAAGGTTATTATCTAATCAATTATGTGTTTGCATCATTTTTACGTATATACAGTGAATTAATACCCATAAACTGAAAATTCACAAAAACGTTGAAAAACGGCAAAATATTGCCTAATTCGATGATATTTTGTTTAAATCACATAGAGGAAAAGGGGATGATAAACGTCAAAATATTGCTAAATTCGATGATTTTTTGTACGGTACAAAATGCAAGAAAACTTGCTTAAAATGCTATATTATTCGACATTCTGAGATTTGAAGGCCAAATCACATATCGTGATACTACATGAAGTAGTATCGAAATATTGGTAAAAACGAATATATTTACGTAAAATCACACTACATGGAAAACGTGAAAAAAGTCACTATTTTACCATATATGAGGATTTTAACTTCAAATCATAGAGCGAGGTTTCGTATTATTTAGATCCAAGAAAAGACATATGACAATGTTGTTTCCAATACAAATGATAAAAATCAATGTGTTTTCATTAGAATTAACTAAAATGTTCCTTATTTTCCGTATATATTACCGATGGAAGATGTACAGGTAAAACCGCTCTATTCCGGCTGAAACGTCGATATATGCAATAAAAACAGAACTTCTCCCCTTTTCAATCTCTTACTCAGTATTATAACGAGAAAAAAATAGTTGATTGAAAATGAAGTTTTTAAGGTTATTATCTAATCAATTATGTGTTTGCATCATATTTACGTATATATAGTGAATTGATACCCATAAACTGAAAATTCACAAAAACGTGGAAAAACGATTAAATATTGCCTAATACGATGATATTTTGTTTAAATCACATAGAGGAAAAGGGGATGATAAACGTCAAAATATTGCTAAATTTGATGATTTTTCGTATGAAACAAAATGCAAGAAAACTTGCTTAAAATGCTATATTATTCGACATTCTGAGATTTGAAGGCCAAATCACATATCGTGATACAACATGAAATAGTATCGAAATATTGGTAAAAACGAATATATTTACGTAAAATCACACTACATGGAAAACGTGAAAAAAGTCACTATTTTACCATATATGAGGATTTTAACTTCAAATCATAGAGCCAGGTTTCGTATTATTTAGATCCAAGAAAAGACATTTGACAATGTTGTTTCCAATACAAATGATAAAAATTAATGTGTTTTCATTAGAATTAACTAAAATGTTTCTGATTTTCCGTTTATATTACTGATGGAAGTCGTACACGAAAACCGCTCTATTCCGGCTGAAACGTCGATATATGCAATAAAAACAAAACTTCTCCCCTTTTCAATCTCTTATTCAGTATTTTAACGAGAAACAAATAGTTGATTGAAAATGAAGTTTTTAAGGTTATTATCTAATCAATTATGTGTTTGCATCATTTTTACGTATATACAGTGAATTAAAACCCATAAACTGAAAATTCACAAAAACGTTGAAAAACGGCAAAATATTGCCTAATTCGATGATATTTTGTTTAAATCACATAGAGGAAAAGGGGATGATAAACGTCAAAATATTGCTAAATTCGATGATTTTTCGTACGAAACAAAATGCAAGAAAACTTGCTTAAAATGCTATATTATGCGACATTCTGAGATTTGAAGGCCAAATCACATATCGTGATACTACATGAAGTAGTATCGAAATATTGGTAAAAACGAATATATTTACGTAAAATCACACTACATGGAAAACGTGAAAAAAGTCACTATTTTACCATATATGAGGATTTTAACTTCAAATCATAGAGCCAGGTTTCGTATTATTTAGATCCAAGAAAAGACATATGACAATGTTGTTTCCAATACAAATGATAAAAATCAATGTGTTTTCATTAGAATTAACTAAAATGTTTCTGATTTTCCGTTTGTATTACTGATGGAAGATGTACACGAAAACCGCTCTATTCCGGCTGAAACGTCCATATATGCAATAAAAACAGAACTTCTCCCCTTTTCAATCTATTTCTCAGTGTTTTAACGAGAAACAAATTGTTGATTGAAAATGAAGTTTTTAAGGTTACTATCTAATCAATTATGTGTTTGCATCATTTTTACGTATATATATTGAATTAATACCCATAAACTTAAAATTCACAAAAACGTGGAAAAACGGCAAAATATTGCCTAATTCGATGATATTTTGTTTAAATCACATAGAGAAAAAGGGGATGATAATCGTCAAAATATTGCTAAATTCGATGATTTTTTGTACGAAACAAAATGCAAGAAAACTTGCTTAAAATGCTATATTATGTGACATTCTGAGATTTGAAGGCCAAATCACATATCGTGATACTACATGAAATAGTATCGAAATATTGGTAAAATGAATATATTTACGTATTATCAAACTACATGGAAAACGTGAAAAAAGTCACTATTTTACCATATATGAGGATTTTAACTTCAAATCATAGAGCGAGGTTTCGTATTATTTAGATCCAAGAAAAGACATATGACAATGTTGTTTCCAATACAAATGATAAAAATCAATGTGTTTTCATTAGAATTAACTAAAATGTTCCTTATTTTCCGTATATATTACCGATGGAAGATGTACAGGTAAAACCGCTCTATTCCGGCTGAAACGTCGATATATGCAATAAAAACAGAACTTGTCCCCTTTTCAATCTCTTACTCAGTATTATAACGAGAAACAAATAGATGTTTGAAAATGAAGTTTTTAAGGTTATTATCTAATCAATTATGTGTTTGCATCATTTTTACGTATATATAGTGAATTAATACCCATAAACTGAAAATTCACAAAAACGTGGAAAAACGGTTAAATATTGCCTAATACGATGATATTTTGTTTAAATCACATAGAGGAAAAGGGGATGATAAACGTCAAAATATTGCTAAATTCGATGATTTTTTGTACGAAACAAAATGCAAGAAAACTTGCTTAAAATGCTATATTATTCGACATTCTGAGATTTGAAGGCCAAATCACATATCGTGATACTACATGAAATAGTATCGAAATATTGGTAAAAACGAATATATTTACGTAAAATCACACTACATGGAAAACGTGAAAAAAGTCACTATTTTACCATATATGAGGATTTTAACTTCAAATCATAGAGCGAGGTTTCGTATTATTTAGATCCAAGAAAAGACATATGACAATGTTGTTTCCAATACAATTGATAAAAATCAATGTGTTTTCATTAGAATTAACTAAAATGTTTTTGATTTTCCGTTTATATTACTGATGGAAGATGTACACGAAAACCGCTCTATTCCGGCTGAAACGTCGATATATGCAATAAAAACAGAACTTCTCCCCTTTTCAATCTCTTACTCAGTATTTTAACGGGAAACAAATAGTTGATTGAAAATGAAGTTTTTAAGGTTATTATCTAATCAATTATGTGTTTGCATCATTTTTATCGTATATATAGTGAATTCATACCCATAAACTGAAAATTCACAAAAACGTGGAAAAACGGCAAAATATTGCCTAATTCGATGATATTTTGTTTAAATCACATATAGGAAAAGGGGATGATAATCGTCAAAATATTGCTAAATTCGATGGTTTTTCGTACGAAACAAAATGCAAGAAAACTTGCTTAAAATGCTATATTATGCGACATTCTGAGATTTGAAGGCCAAATCACATATCGTGATACTACATGAAATAGTATCGAAATATTGGTAAAAATGAATATATTTACGTATTGTCAAACTACATGGAAAACGTGAAAAAAGTCACTATTTTACCATATATGAGGATTTTAACTTCAAATCATAGAGCGAGGTTTCGTATTATTTAGATCCAAGAAAAGACATATGACAATGTTGTTTCCAATACAAATGATAAAAATCAATGTGTTTTCATTAGAATTTACTAAAATGTTCCTGTGTTTCCGTTTATATTACTGATGGAAGATGTACACGAAAACCGCTCTATTCAGGCTGAAACGTCGATATATGCAATAAAAACAGAACATCTCCCCTTTTCAATCTCTTACTCAGTATTTTAACGAGAAACAAATAGTTGATTGAAAATGAAGTTTTTAAGGTTATTATCTAATCAATTATGTGTTTGCATCATTTTTACGTATATACAGTGAATTAATACCCATAAACTGAAAATTCACAAAAACGTTGAAAAACGGCAAAATATTGCCTAATTCGATGATATTTTGTTTAAATCACATAGAGGAAAAGGGGATGATAAACGTCAAAATATTGCTAAATTCGATGATTTTTCGTACGAAACAAAATGCAAGAAAACTTGCTTAAAATGCTATATTATGCGACATTCTGAGATTTGAAGGCCAAATCACATATCGTGATACTACATGAAGTAGTATCGAAATATTGGTAAAAACGAATATATTTACGTAAAATCACACTACATGGAAAACGTGAAAAAAGTCACTACTTTACCATATATGAGGATTTTAACTTCAAATCATAGAGCGAGGTTTCGTATTATTTAGATCCAGAAAAGACATATGACAATGTTGTTTCCAATACAAATGATAAAAATCAATGTGTTTTCATTAGAATTAACTAAAATGTTCCTTATTTTCCGTAAATATTACCGATGGAAGATGTACAGGTAAAACCGCTCTATTCCGGCTGAAACGTCGATATATGCAATAAAAACAGAACTTCTCCCCTTTTCAATCTCTTACTCAGTATTATAACGAGAAAAAAATAGTTGATTGAAAATGAAGTTTTTAAGGTTATTATCTAATCAATTATGTGTTTGCATCATTTTTACGTATATATAGTGAATTGATACCCATAAACTGAAAATTCACAAAAACGTGGAAAAACGGTTAAATATTGCCTAATACGATGATATTTTGTTTAAATCACATAGAGGAAAAGGGGATGATAAACGTCAAAATATTGCTAAATTGGATGATTTTTCGTATGAAACAAAATGCAAGAAAACTTGCTTAAAATGCTATATTATTCGACATTCTGAGATTTGAAGGCCAAATCACATATCGTGATACAACATGAAATAGTATCGAAATATTGGTAAAAACGAATATATTTACGTAAAATCACACTACATGGAAAACGTGAAAAAAGTCACTATTTTACCATATATGAGGATTTTAACTTCAAATCATAGAGCCAGGTTTCGTATTATTTAGATCCAAGAAAAGACATATGACAATGTTGTTTCCAATACAAATGATAAAAATCAATTTGTTTTCATTAGAATTAACTAAAATGTTTCTGATTTTCCGTTTGTATTACTGATGGAAGATGTACACGAAAACCGCTCTATTCCGGCTGAAACGTCGATATATGCAATAAAAACAGAACTTCTCCCCTTTTCAATCTCTTTCTCAGTATTTTAACGAGAAACAAATAGTTGATTGAAAATGAAGTTTTTAAGGTTACTATCTAATCAATTATGTGTTTGCATCATTTTTACGTATATATATTGAATTAATACCCATAAACTTAAAATTCACAAAAACGTGGAAAAACGGCAAAATATTGCCTAATTCGATGATATTTTGTTTAAATCACATAGAGAAAAAGGGGATGATAATCGTCAAAATATTGCTAAATTCGATGATTTTTTGTACGAAACAAAATGCAAGAAAACTTGCTTAAAATGCTATATTATGCGACATTCTGAGATTTGAAGGCCAAATCATATATCTTGATACTACATGAAGAAGTATCGAAATATTGGTAAAAACGAATATATTTACGTAAAATCACACTACATGGAAAACGTGAAAAAAGTCACTATTTTACCATATATGAGGATTTTTACTTCAAATCATACAGCGAGGTTTCGTATTATTTAGATCCAAGAAAAGACATATGACAATGTTGTTTCCAATACAAATGATAAAAATCAATGTGTTTTCATTAGAATTAACTAAAATGTTTCTGATTTTCCGTTTGTATTACTGATGGAAGATGTACACGAAAACCGCTCTATTCCGGCTGAAACGTCGATATATGCAATAAAAACAGAACTTCTCCCCTTTTCAATCTCTTTCTCAGTATTTTAACGAGAAACAAATAGTTGATTGAAAATGAAGTTTTTAAGGTTACTATCTAATCAATTATGTGTTTGCATCATTTTTACGTATATATATTGAATTAATACCCATAAACTTAAAATTCACAAAAACGTGGAAAAACGGCAAAATATTGCCTAATTCGATGATATTTTGTTTAAATCACATAGAGAAAAAGGGGATGATAATCGTCAAAATATTGCTAAATTCGATGATTTTTTGTACGAAACAAAATGCAAGAAAACTTGCTTAAAATGCTATATTATGCGACATTCTGAGATTTGAAGGCCAAATCACATATCGTGATACTACATGAAATAGTATCGAAATATTGGTAAAATGAATATATTTACGTATTATCAAACTACATGGAAAACGTGAAAAAAGTCACTATTTTACCATATATGAGGATTTTAACTTCAAATCATAGAGCGAGGTTTCGTATTATTTAGATCCAAGAAAAGACATATGACAATGTTGTTTCCAATACAAATGATAAAAATCAATGTGTTTTCATTAGAATTAACTAAAATGTTTTTGATTTTCCGTTTATATTACTGATGGAAGATGTACACGAAAACCGCTCTATTCCGGCTGAAACGTCGATATATGCAATAAAAACAGAACTTCTCCCCTTTTCAATCTCTTACTCAGTATTTTAACGGGAAACAAATAGTTGATTGAAAATGAAGTTTTTAAGGTTATTATCTAATCAATTATGTGTTTGCATCATTTTTATCGTATATATAGTGAATTCATACCCATAAACTGAAAATTCACAAAAACGTGGAAAAACGGCAAAATATTGCCTAATTCGATGATATTTTGTTTAAATCACATAGAGGAAAAGGGGATGATAATCGTCAAAATATTGCTAAATTCGATGGTTTTTCGTACGAAACAAAATGCAAGAAAACTTGCTTAAAATGCTATATTATGCGACATTCTGAGATTTGAAGGCCAAATCACATATCGTGATACTACATGAAATAGTATCGAAATATTGGTAAAAATGAATATATTTACGTATTGTCAAACTACATGGAAAACGTGAAAAAAGTCACTATTTTACCATATATGAGGATTTTAACTTCAAATCATAGAGCGAGGTTTCGTATTATTTAGATCCAAGAAAAGACATATGACAATGTTGTTTCCAATACAAATGATAAAAATCAATGTGTTTTCATTAGAATTTACTAAAATGTTCCTGTGTTTCCGTTTATATTACTGATGGAAGATGTACACGAAAACCGCTCTATTCAGGCTGAAACGTCGATATATGCAATAAAAACAGAACATCTCCCCTTTTCAATCTCTTACTCAGTATTTTAACGAGAAACAAATAGTTGATTGAAAATGAAGTTTTTAAGGTTATTATCTAATCAATTATGTGTTTGCATCATTTTTACGTATATACAGTGAATTAATACCCATAAACTGAAAATTCACAAAAACGTTGAAAAACGGCAAAATATTGCCTAATTCGATGATATTTTGTTTAAATCACATAGAGGAAAAGGGGATGATAAACGTCAAAATATTGCTAAATTCGATGATTTTTCGTACGAAACAAAATGCAAGAAAACTTGCTTAAAATGCTATATTATGCGACATTCTGAGATTTGAAGGCCAAATCACATATCGTGATACTACATGAAGTAGTATCGAAATATTGGTAAAAACGAATATATTTACGTAAAATCACACTACATGGAAAACGTGAAAAAAGTCACTATTTTACCATATATGAGGATTTTAACTTCAAATCATAGAGCGAGGTTTCGTATTATTTAGATCCAGAAAAGACATATGACAATGTTGTTTCCAATACAAATGATAAAAATCAATGTGTTTTCATTAGAATTAACTAAAATGTTCCTTATTTTCCGTAAATATTACCGATGGAAGATGTACAGGTAAAACCGCTCTATTCCGGCTGAAACGTCGATATATGCAATAAAAACAGAACTTCTCCCCTTTTCAATCTCTTACTCAGTATTATAACGAGAAAAAAATAGTTGATTGAAAATGAAGTTTTTAAGGTTATTATCTAATCAATTATGTGTTTGCATCATTTTTACGTATATATAGTGAATTGATACCCATAAACTGAAAATTCACAAAAACGTGGAAAAACGGTTAAATATTGCCTAATACGATGATATTTTGTTTAAATCACATGGAGGAAAAGGGGATGATAAACGTCAAAATATTGCTAAATTGGATGATTTTTCGTATGAAACAAAATGCAAGAAAACTTGCTTAAAATGCTATATTATTCGACATTCTGAGATTTGAAGGCCAAATCACATATCGTGATACAACATGAAATAGTATCGAAATATTGGTAAAAACGAATATATCTACGTAAAATCACACTACATGGAAAACGTGAAAAAAGTCACTATTTTACCATATATGAGGATTTTAACTTCAAATCATAGAGCCAGGTTTCGTATTATTTAGATCCAAGAAAAGACATATGACAATGTTGTTTCCAATACAAATGATAAAAATCAATTTGTTTTCATTAGAATTAACTAAAATGTTTCTGATTTTCCGTTTGTATTACTGATGGAAGATGTACACGAAAACCGCTCTATTCCGGCTGAAACGTCGATATATGCAATAAAAACAGAACTTCTCCCCTTTTCAATCTCTTTCTCAGTATTTTAACGAGAAACAAATAGTTGATTGAAAATGAAGTTTTTAAGGTTACTATCTAATCAATTATGTGTTTGCATCATTTTTACGTATATATATTGAATTAATACCCATGAACTTAAAATTCACAAAAACGTGGAAAAACGGCAAAATATTGCCTAATTCGATGATATTTTGTTTAAATCACATAGAGAAAAAGGGGATGATAATCGTCAAAATATTGCTAAATTCGATGATTTTTGTACGAAACAAAATGCAAGAAAACTTGCTTAAAATGCTATATTATGCGACATTCTGAGATTTGAAGGCCAAATCACATATCGTGATATTACATGAAATATTATCGAAATATTGGTAAAATGAATTCATTTACGTATTATCAAACTACATGGAAAACGTGAAAAAAGTCACTATTTTACCATATATGAGGATTTTAACTTCAAATCATAGAGCGAGGTTTCGTATTATTTAGATCCAAGAAAAGACATATGACAATGTTGTTTCCAATACAAATGATAAAAATCAATGTGTTTTCATTAGAATTTACTAAAATGTTCCTGATTTTCCGTTTATATTACCGATGGAAGATGTACAGGTAAAACCGCTCTATTCCGGCTGAAACGTCGATATATGCAATAAAAACAGAACTTCTCCCCTTTTCAATCTCTTACTCAGTATTATAACGAGAAAAAAATAGTTGATTGAAAATGAAGTTTTTAAGGTTATTATCTAATCAATTATGTGTTTGCATCATTTTTACGTATATATAGTGAATTGATACCCATAAACTGAAAATTCACAAAAACGTGGAAAAACGGTTAAATATTGCCTAATACGATGATATTTTGTTTAAATCACATAGAGGAAAAGGGGATGATAAACGTCAAAATATTGCTAAATTGGATGATTTTTCGTATGAAACAAAATGCAAGAAAACTTGCTTAAAATGCTATATTATTCGACATTCTGAGATTTGAAGGCCAAATCACATATCGTGATACAACATGAAATAGTATCGAAATATTGGTAAAAACGAATATATTTACGTAAAATCACACTACATGGAAAACGTGAAAAAAGTCACTATTTTACCATATATGAGGATTTTAACTTCAAATCATAGAGCCAGGTTTCGTATTATTTAGATCCAAGAAAAGACATATGACAATGTTGTTTCCAATACAAATGATAAAAATCAATTTGTTTTCATTAGAATTAACTAAAATGTTTCTGATTTTCCGTTTGTATTACTGATGGAAGATGTACACGAAAACCGCTCTATTCCGGCTGAAACGTCGATATATGCAATAAAAACAGAACTTCTCCCCTTTTCAATCTCTTTCTCAGTATTTTAACGAGAAACAAATAGTTGATTGAAAATGAAGTTTTTAAGGTTACTATCTAATCAATTATGTGTTTGCATCATTTTTACGTATATATATTGAATTAATACCCATAAACTTAAAATTCACAAAAACGTGGAAAAACGGCAAAATATTGCCTAATTCGATGATATTTTGTTTAAATCACATAGAGAAAAAGGGGATGATAATCGTCAAAATATTGCTAAATTCGATGATTTTTTGTACGAAACAAAATGCAAGAAAACTTGCTTAAAATGCTATATTATGCGACATTCTGAGATTTGAAGGCCAAATCACATATCGTGATACTACATGAAATAGTATCGAAATATTGGTAAAATGAATATATTTACGTATTATCAAACTACATGGAAAACGTGAAAAAAGTCACTATTTTACCATATATGAGGATTTTAACTTCAAATCATAGAGCGAGGTTTCGTATTATTTAGATCCAAGAAAAGACATATGGCAATGTTGTTTCCAATACAAATGATAAAAATCAATGTGTTTTCATTAGAATTTACTAAAATGTTCCTGATTTTCCGTTTATATTACCGATGGAAGATGTACAGGTAAAACCGCTCTATTCCGGCTGAAACGTCGATATATGCAATAAAAACAGAACTTCTCCCCTTTTCAATCTCTTACTCAGTATTTTAACGAGAAACAAATAGATGATTGAAAATGAAGTTTTTAAGGTTATTATCTAATCAATTATGTGTTTGCATCATTTTTACGTATATATAGTGAATTAATACCCATAAACTGAAAATTCACAAAAACGTGGAAAAACGGTTAAATATTGCCTAATACGATGATATTTTGTTTAAATCACATAGAGGATAAGGGGATGATAAACGTCAAAATATTGCTAAATTCGATGATTTTTTGTACGAAACAAAATGCAAGAAAACTTGCTTAAAATGCTATATTATTCGACATTCTGAGATTTGAAGGCCAAATCACATATCTTGATACTACATGAAGAAGTATCGAAATATTGGTAAAAACGAATATATTTACGTAAAATCACACTACATGGAAAACGTGAAAAAAGTCACTATTTTACCATATATGAGGATTTTTACTTCAAATCATACAGCGAGGTTTCGTATTATTTAGATCCAAGAAAAGACATATGACAATGTTGTTTCCAATACAAATGATAAAAATCAATGTGTTTTCATTAGAATTAACTAAAATGTTTCTGATTTTCCGTTTGTATTACTGATGGAAGATGTACACGAAAACCGCTCTATTACGGCTGAAACGTCGATATATGCAATAAAAACAGAACTTCTCCCCTTTTCAATCTCTTTCTCAGTATTTTAACGAGAAACAAATAGTTGATTGAAAATGAAGTTTTTAAGGTTACTATCTAATCAATTATGTGTTTGCATAATTTTTACGTATATATATTGAATTAATACCCATAAACTTAAAATTCACAAAAACGTGGAAAAACGGCAAAATATTGCCTAATTCGATGATATTTTGTTTAAATCACATAGAGAAAAAGGGGATGATAATCGTCAAAATATTGCTAAATTCGATGATTTTTTGTACGAAACAAAATGCAAGAAAACTTGCTTAAAATGCTATATTATGCGACATTCTGAGATTTGAAGGCCAAATCACATATCGTGATACTACACGAAATAGTATCGAAATATTGGTAAAATGAATATATTTACGTATTATCAAACTACATGGAAAACGTGAAAAAAGTCACTATTTTACCATATATGAGGATTTTAACTTCAAATCATAGAGCGAGGTTTCGTATTATTTAGATCCAAGAAAAGACATATGACAATGTTGTTTCCAATACAAATGATAAAAATCAATGTGTTTTCATTAGAATTTACTAAAATGTTCCTGATTTTCCGTTTATATTACCGATGGAAGATGTACAGGTAAAACCGCTCTATTCCGGCTGAAACGTCGATATATGCAATAAAAACAGAACTTCTCCCCTTTTCAATCTCTTACTCAGTATTTTAACGAGAAACAAATAGATGATTGAAAATGAAGTTTTTAAGGTTATTATCTAATCAATTATGTGTTTGCATCATTTTTACGTATATATAGTGAATTAATACCCATAAACTGAAAATTCACAAAAACGTGGAAAAACGGTTAAATATTGCCTAATACGATGATATTTTGTTTAAATCACATAGAGGATAAGGGGATGATAAACGTCAAAATATTGCTAAATTCGATGATTTTTTGTACGAAACAAAATGCAAGAAAACTTGCTTAAAATGCTATATTATTCGACATTCTGAGATTTGAAGGCCAAATCACATATCTTGATACTACATGAAGAAGTATCGAAATATTGGTAAAAACGAATATATTTACGTAAAATCACACTACATGGAAAACGTGAAAAAAGTCACTATTTTACCATATATGAGGATTTTTACTTCAAATCATACAGCGAGGTTTCGTATTATTTAGATCCAAGAAAAGACATATGACAATGTTGTTTCCAATACAAATGATAAAAATCAATGTGTTTTCATTAGAATTAACTAAAATGTTTCTGATTTTCCGTTTGTATTACTGATGGAAGATGTACACGAAAACCGCTCTATTACGGCTGAAACGTCGATATATGCAATAAAAACAGAACTTCTCCCCTTTTCAATCTCTTTCTCAGTATTTTAACGAGAAACAAATAGTTGATTGAAAATGAAGTTTTTAAGGTTACTATCTAATCAATTATGTGTTTGCATAATTTTTACGTATATATATTGAATTAATACCCATAAACTTAAAATTCACAAAAACGTGGAAAAACGGCAAAATATTGCCTAATTCGATGATATTTTGTTTAAATCACATAGAGAAAAAGGGGATGATAATCGTCAAAATATTGCTAAATTCGATGATTTTTTGTACGAAACAAAATGCAAGAAAACTTGCTTAAAATGCTATATTATGCGACATTCTGAGATTTGAAGGCCAAATCACATATCGTGATACTACATGAAATAGTATCGAAATATTGGTAAAATGAATATATTTACGTATTATCAAACTACATGGAAAACGTGAAAAAAGTCACTATTTTACCATATATGAGGATTTTAACTTCAAATCATAGAGCGAGGTTTCGTATTATTTAGATCCAAGAAAAGACATATGACAATGTTGTTTCCAATACAAATGATAAAAATCAATGTGTTTTCATTAGAATTTACTAAAATGTTCCTGATTTTCCGTTTATATTACCGATGGAAGATGTACAGGTAAAACCGCTCTATTCCGGCTGAAACGTCGATATATGCAATAAAAACAGAACTTCTCCCCTTTTCAATCTCTTACTCAGTATTTTAACGAGAAACAAATAGATGATTGAAAATGAAGTTTTTAAGGTTATTATCTAATCAATTATGTGTTTGCATCATTTTTACGTATATATAGTGAATTAATACCCATAAACTGAAAATTCACAAAAACGTGGAAAAACGGTTAAATATTGCCTAATATGATGATATTTTGTTTAAATCACATAGAGGAAAAGGGGATGATAAACGTCAAAATATTGCTAAATTCGATGATTTTTTGTACGAAACAAAATGCAAGAAAACTTGCTTAAAATGCTATATTATTCGACATTCTGAGATTTGAAGGCCAAATCACATATCTTGATACTACATGAAGAAGTATCGAAATATTGGTAAAAACGAATATATTTACGTAAAATCACACTACATGGAAAACGTGAAAAAAGTCACTATTTTACCATATATGAGGATTTTAACTTCAAATCATAGAGCGAGGTTTCGTATTATTTAGATCCAAGAAAAGACATATGACAATGTTGTTTCCAATACAAATGATAAAAATCAATGTGTTTTCATTAGAATTAACTAAAATGTTTCTGATTTTCCGTTTATATTACTGATGGAAGATGTACACGAAAACCGCTCTATTCCGGCTGAAACGTCGATATATGCAATAAAAACAGAACTTCTCCCCTTTTCAATCTCTTACTCAGTATTTTAACGGGAAACAAATAGTTGATTGAAAATGAAGTTTTTAAGGTTATTATCTAATCAATTATGTGTTTGCATCATTTTTACGTATATACAGTGAATTAATACCCATAAACTGAAAATTCACAAAAACGTTGAAAAACGGCAAAATATTGCCTAATTCGATGATATTTTGTTTAAATCACATAGAGGAAAAGGGGATGATAAACGTCAAAATATTGCTAAATTCGATGATTTTTCGTACGAAACAAAATGCAAGAAAACTTGCTTAAAATGCTATATTATGCGACATTCTGAGATTTGAAGGCCAAATCACATATCGTGATACTACATGAAGTGGTATCGAAATATTGGTAAAAACGAATATATTTACGTAAAATCACACTACATGGAAAACGTGAAAAAAGTCACTATTTTACCATATATGAGGATTTTAACTTCAAATCATAGAGCGAGGTTTCGTATTATTTAGATCCAGAAAAGACATATGACAATGTTGTTTCCAATACAAATGATAAAAATCAATGTGTTTTCATTAGAATTAACTAAAATGTTCCTTATTTTCCGTATATATTACCGATGGAAGATGTACAGGTAAAACCGCTCTATTCCGGCTGAAACGTCGATATATGCAATAAAAACAGAACTTCTCCCCTTTTCAATCTCTTACTCAGTATTTTAACGAGAAACAAATAGTTGATTGAAAATTAAGTTTTTAAGGTTATTATCTAATAAATTATGTGTTTGCATCATTTTTACGTATATATAGTGAATTAATACCCATAAACTGAAAATTCACAAAAACGTGGAAAAACGGCAAAATATTGCCTAATTCGATGATATTTTGTTTAAATCACATAGAGAAAAAGGAAATGATAATCGTCAAAATATTGCTAAATTCGATGATTTTTTGTACGAAACAAAATGCAAGAAAATTTGCTTAAAATGCTATATTATGCGACATTCTGAGATTTGAAGGCCAAATCACATATCGTGATACTACATGAAATAGTATCGAAATATTGGTAAAAATGAATATATTTACGTATTATCAAACTACATGGAAAACTTGAAAAAAGTCACTATTTTACCATATATGAGGATTTTAACTTCAAATCATAGAGCGAGGTTTCTTATTATTTAGATCCAAAAAAAGACATATGACAATGTTGTTTCCAATACAAATGATAAAAATCAATGTGTTTTCATTAGAATTTACTAAAATGTTCCTGATTTTCCGTTTATATTACTAATGGAAGATGTACACGAAAACCGCTCTATTCCGGCTGAAACGTCGATATATGCAATAAAAACAGAACTTCTCCCTTTTTCAATCTCTTACTCAGTATTATAACGAGAAAAAAATAGTTGATTGAAAATGAAGTTTTTAAGGTTATTATCTAATCATTATGTGTTTGCATCATTTTTACGTATATATAGTGAATTGATACCCATAAACTGAAAATTCACTAAAACGTGGAAAAACGGTTAAATATTGCCTAATACGATGATATTTTGTTTAAATCACATTGAGGAAAAGGGGATGATAAACGTCAAAATATTGCTAAATTGGATGATTTTTCGTATGAAACAAAATGCAAGAAAACTTGCTTAAAATGCTATATTATTCGACATTCTGAGATTTGAAGGCCAAATCACATATCGTGATACAACATGAAATAGTATCGAAATATTGGTAAAAACGAATATATTTACGTAAAATCACACTACATGGAAAACGTGAAAAAAGTCACTATTTTACCATACATGAGGATTTTAACTTCAAATCATAGAGCGAGGTTTCGTATTATTTAGATCCAAGAAAAGACATATGACAATGTTGTTTCCAATACAAATGATAAAAATCAATGTGTTTTCATTAGAATTTACTAAAATGTTCCTGATTTTCCGTTTATATTACCGATGGAAGATGTACAGGTAAAACCGCTCTATTCCGGCTGAAACGTCGATATATGCAATAAAAACAGAACTTCTCCCCTTTTCAATCTCTTACTCAGTATTTTAACGAGAAACAAATAGATGATTGAAAATGAAGTTTTTAAGGTTATTATCTAATCAATTATGTGTTTGCATCATTTTTACGTATATATAGTGAATTAATACCCATAAACTGAAAATTCACAAAAACGTGGAAAAACGGTTAAATATTGCCTAATACGATGATATTTTGTTTAAATCACATAGAGGAAAAGGGGATGATAAACGTCAAAATATTGCTAAATTCGATGATTTTTTGTACGAAACAAAATGCAAGAAAACTTGCTTAAAATGCTATATTATTCGACATTCTGAGATTTGAAGGCCAAATCACATATCTTGATACTACATGAAGAAGTATCGAAATATTGGTAAAAACGAATATATTTACGTAAAATCACACTACATGGAAAACGTGAAAAAAGTCACTATTTTACCATATATGAGGATTTTAACTTCAAATCATAGAGCGAGGTTTCGTATTATTTAGATCCAAGAAAAGACATATGACAATGTTGTTTCCAATACAAATGATAAAAATCAATGTGTTTTCATTAGAATTAACTAAAATGTTTCTGATTTTCCGTTTATATTACTGATGGAAGATGTACACGAAAACCGCTCTATTCCGGCTGAAACGTCGATATATGCAATAAAAACAGAACTTCTCCCCTTTTCAATCTCTTACTCAGTATTTTAACGGGAAACAAATAGTTGATTGAAAATGAAGTTTTTAAGGTTATTATCTAATCAATTATGTGTTTGCATCATTTTTATCGTATATATAGTGAATTCATACCCATAAACTGAAAATTCACAAAAACGTGGAAAAACGGCAAAATATTGCCTAATTCGATGATATTTTGTTTAAATCACATAGAGGAAAAGGGGATGATAATCGTCAAAATATTGCTAATTCGATGGTTTTTCGTACGAAACAAAATGCAAGAAAACTTGCTTAAAATGCTATATTATGCGACATTCTGAGATTTGAAGGCCAAATCACATATCGTGATACTACATGAAATAGTATCGAAATATTGGTAAAATTAATATATTTACGTATTATCAAACTAAATGGAAAACGTGAAAAAAGTCAGTATTTTACCATATATGAGGATTTTAACTTCAAATCATAGAGCGAGGTTTCGTATTATTTAGATCCAAGAAAAGACATATGACAATGTTGTTTCCAATACAAATGATAAAAATCAATGTGTTTTCATTAGAATTAACTAAAATGTTCCTTATTTTCCGTATATATTACCGATGGAAGATGTACAGGTAAAACCGCTCTATTCCGGCTGAAACGTCGATATATGCAATAAAAACAGAACTTCTCCCCTTTTCAATCTCTTACTCAGTATTTTAACGAGAAACAAATAGTTGATTGAAAATGAAGTTTTTAAGGTTATTATCTAATCAATTATGTGTTTGCATCATTTTTACGTATATATAGTGAATTAATACCCATAAACTGAAAATTCACAAAAACGTGGAAAAACGGCAAAATATTGCCTAATTCGATGATATTTTGTTTGAATCACATAGAGAAAAAGGGGATGATAGTCGTCAAAATATTGCTAAATTGGATGATTTTTCGTACGAAACAAAATGCAAGAAAACTTGCTTAAAATGCTATATTATGCGACATTCTGAGATTTGAAGGCCAAATCACATATCTTGATACTACATGAAGAAGTATCGAAATATTGGTAAAAATGAATATATTTACGTATTATCAAACTACATGGAAAACGTGAAAAAAGTCACTATTTTACCATATATGAGGATTTTAACTTCAAATCATAGAGCGAGGTTTCGTATTATTTAGATCCAAGAAAAGACATATGACAATGTTGTTTCCAATACATATGATAAAAATCAATGTGTTTTCATTAGAATTAACTAAAATGTTCCTGATTTTCCGTTTATATTACCGATGGAAGATGTACACGAAAACCGCTCTATTCCGGCTGAAACGTCGATATATGCAATAAAAACAGAACTTCTCCCCTTTTCAATCTCTTACTCAGTGTTTTAACGAGAAACAGATAGTTGATTGAAAATGAAGTTTTTAAGGTTATTATCTAATCAATTATGTGTTTGCATCATTTTTACGTATATATAGTGAATTATTACCCATAAACTGAAAATTCACAAAAACGTGGAAAAACGGCAAAATATTGCCTAATTCGATGATATTTTGTTTAAATCACATAGAGAAAAAGGAAATGATAATCGTCAAAATATTGCTAAATTCGATGATTTTTTGTACGAAACAAAATGCAAGAAAATTTGCTTAAAATGCTATATTATGCGACATTCTGAGATTTGAAGGCCAAATCACATATCGTGATACTACATGAAATAGTATCGAAATATTGGTAAAAATGAATATATTTACGTATTATCAAACTACATGGAAAACTTGAAAAAAGTCACTATTTTACCATATATGAGGATTTTAACTTCAAATCATAGAGCGAGGTTTCTTATTATTTAGATCCAAAAAAAGACATATGACAATGTTGTTTCCAATACAAATGATAAAAATCAATGTGTTTTCATTAGAATTTACTAAAATGTTCCTGATTTTCCGTTTATATTACTAATGGAAGATGTACACGAAAACCGCTCTATTCCGGCTGAAACGTCGATATATGCAATAAAAACAGAACATCTCCCCTTTTCAATCTCTTACTCAGTATTTTAACGAGAAACAAATAGTTGATTGAAAATGAAGTTTTTAAGGTTATTATCTAATCAATTATTTGTTTGCATCATTTTTACGTATATACAGTGAATTAATACCCATAAACTGAAAATTCACAAAAACGTGGAAAAACGGCAAAATATTGCCTAATTCGATGATATTTTGTTTAAATCACATAGAGAAAAAGGGGATGATAATCGTCAAAATATTGCTAAATTCGATGATTTTTCGTACGAAACAAAATGCAAGAAAACTTGCTTAAAATGCTATATTATGCGACATTCTGAGATTTGAAGGCCAAATCACATATAGTGATACTACATGAAATAGTATCGAAATATTCGTAAAAATGAATATATTTACGTATTATCAAACTACATGGAAAACGTGAAAAAAGTCACTATTTTACCATATATGAGGATTTTAACTTTAAATCATAGAGCGAGGTTTCGTATTATTTAGATCCAAGAAAAGACATATGACAATGTTGTTTCCAATACAAATGATAAAAATCAATGTGTTTTCATTTGAATTAACTAAAATGTTTCTGATTTTCCGTTTATATTACTGATGGAAGATGTACACGAAAACCGCTCTATTCCGGCTGAAACGTCGATATATGCAATAAAAACAGAACTTCTCCCCTTTTCAATCTCTTACTCAGTATTTTAACGAGAAACAAATAGTTGATTGAAAATGAAGTTTTTAAGGTTATTACCTAATCAATTATGTGTTTGCATCATTTTTATCGTATATATAATGAATTAATACCCATAAACTGAAAATTCACAAAAACGTGGAAAAACGGCAAAATATTTTACCATATATGAGGATTCGATGATATTTTGTTTAAATCACATAGAGGAAAAGGGGATGATAAGCGTCAAAATATTGCTAAATTCGATGATTTTTCGTACGAAACAAAATGCAAGAAAACTTGCTTAAAATGCTATATTATGCGACATTCTGAGATTTGAAGGCCAAATCACATATCGTGATACTACATGAAGTAGTATCGAAATATTGGTAAAAACGAATATATTTACGTAAAATCACACTACATGGAAAACGTGAAAAAGTCACTATTTTACCATATATGAGGATTTTTACTTCAAATCATAGATCGAGGTTTCGTATTATTTAGATCCAAGAAAAGACATATGACAATGTTGTTTCCAATACATATGATAAAAATCAATGTGTTTTCATTAGAATTAACTAAAATGTTCCTGATTTTCCGTTTATATTACCGATGGAAGATGTACACGAAAACCGCTCTATTCCGGCTGAAACGTCGATATATGCAATAAAAACAGAACTTCTCCCCCTTTTCAATCTCTTACTCAGTGTTTTAACGAGAAACAAATAGTTGATTGAAAATGAAGTTTTTAAGGTTATTATCTAATCAATTATATGTTTGCATCATTTTTACGTATATATAGTGAATTAATACCCATAAACTGAAAATTCACAAAAACGTGGAAAAACGGCAAAATATTGCCTAATTCGATGATATTTTGTTTAAATCACATAGAGAAAAAGGGGATGATAATCGTCAAAATATTGCTAAATTGGATGATTTTTCGTACGAAACAAAATGCAAGAAAACTTGCTTAAAATGCTATATTATGCGACATTCTGAGATTTGAAGGCCAAATCACATATCTTGATACTACATGAAGAAGTATCGAAATATTGGTAAAAATGAATATATTTACGTATTATCAAACTACATGGAAAACGTGAAAAAAGTCACTATTTTACCATATATGAGGATTTTAACTTCAAATCATAGAGCGAGGTTTCGTATTATTTAGATCCAAGAAAAGACATATGAAAATGTTGTTTCCAATACAAATGATAAAAATCAATGTGTTTTCATTAGAATTAACTAAAAAGTTTCTGATTTTCCGTTTATATTACTGATGGAAGATGTACACGAAAACCGCTCTATTCCGGCTGAAACGTCGATATATGCAATAAAAACAGAACTTCTCCCCTTTTCAATCACTTACTCAGTATTTTAACGAGAAACAAATAGTTGATTGAAAATGAAGTTTTTAAGGTTATTATCTAATCAATTATGTGTTTGCATCATTTTTACGTATATATAGTGAATTAATACCCATAAACTGAAAATTCACAAAAACGTGGAAAAACGGCAAAATATTGCCTAATTCGATGATATTTTGTTTAAATCACATAGAGAAAAAGGGGATGATAATCGTCAAAATATTGCTAAATTCAATGATTTTTCGTACGAAACAAAATGCAAGAAAACTTGCTTAAAATGCTATATTATTCGACATTCTGAGATTTGAAGGCCAAATCACATATCGTGATACTACATGAAGTAGTATCGAAATATTGGTAAAAACGAATATATTTACGTAAAATCACACTACATGGAAAACGTGAAAAAAGTCACTATTTTACCATATATGAGGATTTTAACTTCAAATCATAGAGCGAGGTTTCGTATTATTTAGATCCAAGAAAAGACATATGACAATGTTGTTTCCAATACAAATGATAAAAATCAATGTGTTTTCATTAGAATTAACTAAAATGTTTCTGATTTTCCGTTTATATTACTGATGGAAGATGTACACGAAAACCGCTCTATTCCGGCTGAAACGTCGATATATGCAATAAAAACAGAATTTCTCCCCTTTTCAATCTCTTACTCAGTATTTTAACGAGAAACAAATAGTTGATTGAAAATGAAGTTTTTAAGGTTATTATCTAATCAATTATGTGTTTGCATCATTTTTACGTATATATAGTGAATTAATACCCATAAACTGAAAATTCACAAAAACGTGGAAAAACGGCAAAATATTGCCTAATTCGATGATATTTTGTTTAAATCACATAGAGAAAAAGGGGATGATAATCGTCAAAATATTGCTAAATTCAATGATTTTTCGTACGAAACAAAATGCAAGAAAACTTGCTTAAAATGCTATATTATTCGACATTCTGAGATTTGAAGGCCAAATCACATATCGTGATACTACATGAAGTAGTATCGAAATATTGGTAAAAACGAATATATTTACGTAAAATCACACTACATGGAAAACGTGAAAAAAGTCACTATTTTACCATATATGAGGATTTTAACTTCAAATCATAGAGCGAGGTTTCGTATTATTTAGATCCAAGAAAAGACATATGACAATGTTGTTTCCAATACAAATGATAAAAATCAATGTGTTTTCATTAGAATTAACTAAAATGTTTCTGATTTTCCGTTTATATTACTGATGGAAGATGTACACGTAAAACTGCTCTAATCCGGCTGAAACGTCGATATATGCAATAAAAACAGAACTTCTCCCCTTTTCAATATCTTACTCAGTATTTTAACGAGAAACAAATAGATGATTGAAAATGAAGTATTTAAGGTTAATTTCTAATCAATTATGTGTTTGCATCATTTATATTGTATAATTAATGAATTAATAACAATAAACTGAAAATTCACAAAAACGTGGAAAAACGGCAAAATATTGCCTAATTCGATGATATTTTGTTTAAATCACATAAAGAAAAAGGGGATGATAAACGTCAAAATATTGCTAAATTCGATGATTTTTCGTACGAAACAAAATGCAAGAAAACTTGCTTAAAATGCAATATTATGAAAAATTCTGAGATATGACGGCTAAATCATATATTGTGATACTACATGAAATAGTATCGAAATATTAGTAAAAATGAATATATTTACGTAATATCAAACTACATGAAAAACGTGAAAAAAGTCACTATTTTACCATATTTGAGGATTTTATCTTCAAATCATAGAGCGAGGTTTCGTATTATTTAGATCCAAGAAAAGACATATGAAAATGTTGTTTCCAATACAAATGATAAAAATCAATGTGTTTTCATTTGAATTAACTAAAATGTTTCTGATTTTCCGTTTATATTACCGATGGAAGATGTACACGAAAACCGCTCTATTCCGGCTGAAACGTCGATATATGCAATAAAAACAGAACTTCTCCCCTTTTCAATCTCTTACTCAGTATTTTAACGAGAAACAAATAGTTGATTGAAAATGAAGTTTTTAAGGTTATTATCTAATCAATTATGTGTTTGCATCATTTTTACGTATATATAGTGAATTAATACCCATAAACTGAAAATTCACAAAAACGTGGAAAAACGGCAAAATATTGCCTAATTCGATGATACTTTGTTTAAATCACATAGAGAAAAATGGGATGATAATCGTCAAAATATTGCTAAATTCGATGATTTTTCGTACGAAACAAAATGCAAGAAAACTTGCTTAAAATGCTATATTATGCGACATTCTGAGATTTGAAGGCCAAATCACATATCGTGATACTACATGTAGTATCGAAATATTGGTAAAAACGAATATATTTACGTAAAATCACACTACATGGAAAACGTGAAAAAAGTCACTATTTTACCATATATGAGAATTTTAACTTCAAATCATAGAGCGAGGTTTCGTATTATTTAGATCCAAGAAAAGACATATGACAATGTTGTTTCCAAAACAAATGATAAAAATCAATGTGTTTTCATTAGAATTAACTAAAATGTTCCTGATTTTCCGTTTATATTACCGATGGAAGATGTACACGAAAACCGCTCTATTCCGGCTGAAACGTCGATATATGCAATAAAAACAGAACTTCTCCCCTTTTCAATCTCTTACTCAGTATTTTAACGAGAAACAAGTAGTTGATTGAAAATGAAGTTTTTGAGGTTATTATCTAATCAATTATGTGTTTGCATGATTTTTACGTATATATAGTGAATTAATACCCATAAACTAAAAATTCACAAAAACGTGGAAAAACGGCAAAATATTGCCTAATTCGATATTTTGTTTAAATCACATAGAGAAAAAGGGGATGATAATCGTCAAAATATTGCTAAATTCGATGATTTTTCGTACGAAACAAAATGCAAGAAAATTTGCTTAAAATGCTATATTATGCGACATTCTGAGATTTAAAGGCCAAATCACATATCGTGATACTACATGAAATAGTATCGAAATATTGGTAAAAATGAACATATTTACGTAAAATCACACTACATGGAAAACGTGAAAAAAGTCACTATTTTACCATATATGAGGATTTTAACTTCAAATCATAGAGCGAGGTTTCGTATTATTTAGATCCAAGAAAAGACATATGACAATGTTGTTTCCAATACAAATGATAAAAATCAATGTGTTTTCATTAGTATTTACTAAAATGTTCCTGATTTTCCGTTTATATTACCGATGGAAGATGTACACGAAAACCGCTCTATTCCGGCTGAAACGTCCCGACAAGCTACTCCATGCCCGACAAGCTACTGAGCGCTACTATAAAAACATATTTCACTTGAGCTATAAATATGTCTATTGTAATGTATTTAAAATGAAGCTCTTATTTCTATCTTGCTTAAGACATAAAACATTTGTGTTTATTAACGAATTTACGTGAAATAAACATTGATCTGAGAGAGTTGCTCTGTCGTTCAGTCTGTACGGGGTGGGAGCTCCGTAATTTTTAAAATACATGTATCTTCATTAGAACTTTAAATATGTCCATGGTAAAGTGCCTAAAGTGAAGCTTATATGTCTGCCTTTCTTGAGACATATGAAACATATATGTTTATTAACGAATTCACGTGAAATAAACATTGTTCTGAGAGAGAGTTGCTCGGTCGATCAATCTGTCCGGGGTTAAAGCTCGGCTATTATAAAAGTACACGTATCTTCGCTTTAAATTTAAATATGCCCATGGTAAGGTATTTAGAATGAAGCTTATATTTCTATCTTTCTTGTGACATATAAAAGTCTTACGTTTATTAAGGAATCTGTGTGAAATAGGCATGGTTCTGAGATGAATGCTGCGGTTTTCGAGCTCGACGCGCGGCAATGGACGCAATACACATCCAGTGGGTGTTATTGGACGCTATACCCATTTTATTTGTGGTTGGAGCCCCATACCCATTCTATGGGTGGTTAGAGCCCCATACCCATTCTATGGGTGGTTGGAGCTCCATACCCATCCTGTGGGTTGTAGTGGACGCCATACTCATCCTGTGGGTGGTATTGGGCCCCATACCCTTCCTGTGGGTGGATGTGATCCCCATACTCATCCTGTGGGTGGATGTGACCCTCATACCCATCCTGTGGGTGGTATGAGGGTCACATCCACCCACAGGATGTGGGGTCACATCCACCCCTTTCCCACGTAACAGGCGGTAGGTGACAATATACCCATCCTAGCTATAGTTGGTACAGTAGACACAATACCGTCCTGTTTGCAGTAGTTTACCCTATAGACATTCCAACGTAACATCGTTTTCTGTTAGCGTTCCTACAAAACATCCTTTAAAGATTTGTAAAGCACAAACTATGGTATATAATATTGATTGGTGAAGGACTGTTATTCTATGTAATAATTTTTAGTGCTTATTATAATTTACTAAGAACAACTAATATTTCTCAAAACAAAACTACGAGCCTTCAATAGGAAGTAGCTGATCTGTAATATTCTAAGAGCATGGACAATAGTAGGTAAATTTCACAACCCATGTGGGACCTGAAAACTACAATTTTCCTTATAATTGAGCCAATCACGAATATTCTGCTATCTATGTTGACGGACGGGTACTGTGACACGTAAATTGGTACGTGAGGAAGAGTTTGGGCCTTGGTAAAAAAAGTAACTGGGAATATATCACACATTTACTAATTCATATTCAACGCATTAAGTCATATATGTGCTGTCTTGTGTGAGAACGGGTTGAAGAAGAAGTATCGAAATATTGGTAAAAACGAATATATTTACGTAAAATCACACTACATGGAAAACGTGAAAAAAGTCACTATTTTACCATATATGAGGATTTTAACTTCAAATCATAGAGCGAGGTTTCGTATTATTTAGATCCAAGAAAAGACATATGACAATGTTGTTTCCAATACAAATGATAAAAATCAATGTGTTTTCATTAGAATTAACTAAAATGTTTCTGATTTTCCGTTTATATTACTGATGGAAGATGTACACGAAAACCGCTCTATTCCGGATGAAACGTCGATATATGAAAAAAAAACAGAACTTCTCCCCTTTTCAATCTCTTACTCAGTATTTTAACGAGAAACAAATAGATGATTGAAAATGAAGTTTTTAAGGTTATTATCTAATCAATTATGTGTTTGCATCATTTTTACGTATATATAGTGAATTAATACCCATAAACTGAAAATTCACAAAAACGTGGAAAAACGGTTAAATATTGCCTAATACGATGATATTTTGTTTAAATCACATAGAGGAAAAGGGGATGATAAACGTCAAAATATTGCTAAATTCGATGATTTTTTGTACGAAACAAAATGCAAGAAAACTTGCTTAAAATGCTATATTATTCGACATTCTGAGATTTGAAGGCCAAATCACATATCGTGATACTACATGAAGTAGTATCGAAATATTGGTAAAAACGAATATATTTACGTAAAATCACACTACATGGAAAACGTGAAAAAGTCACTATTTTACCATATATGAGGATTTTAACTTCAAATCATAGAGCGAGGTTTCGTATTATTTAGATCCAAGAAAAGACATATGACAATGTTGTTTCCAATACAAATGATAAAAATCAATGTGTTTTCATTAGAATTCACTAAAATGTTTCTGATTTTCCGTTTATATTACTGATGGAAGATGTACACGAAAACCGCTCTATTCCGGCTGAAACGTCGATATATGCAATAAAAACAGAACTTCTCCCCTTTTCAATCTCTTACTCAGTATTTTAACGGGAAACAAATAGTTGATTGAAAATGAAGTTTTTAAGGTTATTATCTAATCAATTATGTGTTTGCATCATTTTTATCGTATATATAGTGAATTCATACCCATAAACTGAAAATTCACAAAAACGTGGAAAAACGGCAAAATATTGCCTAATTCGATGATATTTTGTTTAAATCACATAGAGGAAAAGGGGATGATAATCGTCAAAATATTGCTAAATTCGATGGTTTTTCGTACGAAACAAAATGCAAGAAAACTTGCTTAAAATGCTATATTATGCGACATTCTGAGATTTGAAGGCCAAATCACATATCGTGATACTACATGAAGTAGTATCGAAATATTGGTAAAAACGAATATATTTACGTAAAATCACAGTACATGGAAAACGTGAAAAAAGTCACTATTTTACCATATATGAGGATTTTAACTTCAAATCATAGAGCGAGGTTTCGTATTATTTAGATCCAGAAAAGACATATGACAATGTTGTTTCCAATACAAATGATAAAAATCAATGTGTTTTCATTAGAATTAACTAAAATGTTCCTTATTTTCCGTATATATTACCGATTTAAGATGTACAGGTAAAACCGCTCTATTCCGGCTGAAACGTCGATATATGCAATAAAAACAGAACTTCTCCCCTTTTCAATCTCTTACTCAGTATTTTAACGAGAAACAAATAGTTGATTGAAAATGAAGTTTTTAAGGTTATTATCTAATCAATTATGTGTTTGCATCATTTTTACGTATATATAGTGAATTAATACCCATAAACTGAAAATTCACAAAAACGTGGAAAAACGGCAAAATATTGCCTAATTCGATGATATTTTGTTTAAATCACATAGAGAAAAAGGGGATGATAATCGTCAAAATATTGCTAAATTGGATGATTTTTCGTACGAAACAAAATGCAAGAAAACTTGCTTAAAATGCTATATTATGCGACATTCTGAGATTTGAAGGCCAAATCACATATCTTGATACTACATGAAGAAGTATCGAAATATTGGTAAAAATGAATATATTTACGTATTATCAAACTACATGGAAAACGTGAAAAAAGTCACTATTTTACCATATATGAGGATTTTAACTTCAAATCATAGAGCGAGGTTTCGTATTATTTAGATCCAAGAAAAGACATATGACAATGTTGTTTCCAATACATATGATAAAAATCAATGTGTTTTCATTAGAATTAACTAAAATGTTCCTGATTTTCCGTTTATATTACCGATGGAAGATGTACACGAAAACCGCTCTATTCCGGCTGAAACGTCGATATATGCAATAAAAACAGAACTTCTCCCCTTTTCAATCTCTTACTCAGTGTTTTAACGAGAAACAGATAGTTGATTGAAAATGAAGTTTTTAAGGTTATTATCTAATCAATTATGTGTTTGCATCATTTTTAAGTATATATAGTGAATTAATACCCATAAACTGAAAATTCACAAAAACGTGGAAAAACGGCAAAATATTGCCTAATTCGATGATATTTTGTTTAAATCACATAGAGAAAAAGGAAATGATAATCGTCAAAATATTGCTAAATTCGATGATTTTTTGTACGAAACAAAATGCAAGAAAATTTGCTTAAAATGCTTCTGAGATTTTAAGGCCAAATCACATATCGTGATACTACATGAAATAGTATCGAAATATTGGTAAAAAGGAATATATTTACGTATTATCAAACTACATGGAAAACTTGAAAAAAGTCACTATTTTACCATATATGAGGATTTTAACTTCAAATCATAGAGCGAGGTTTCTTATTATTTAGATCCAAAAAAAGACATATGACAATGTTGTTTCCAATACAAATGATAAAAATCAATGTGTTTTCATTAGAATTTACTAAAATGTTCCTGATTTTCCGTTTATATTACTAATGGAAGATGTACACGAAAACCGCTCTATTCCGGCTGAAACGTCGATATATGCAATGAAAACAGAACATCTCCCCTTTTCAATCTCTTACTCAGTATTTTAACGAGAAACAAATAGTTGATTGAAAATGAAGTTTTTAAGGTTATTATCTAATCAATTATTTGTTTGCATCATTTTTACGTATATACAGTGAATTAATACCCATAAACTGAAAATTCACAAAAACGTGGAAAAACGGCAAAATATTGCCTAATTCGATGATATTTTGTTTAAATCACATAGAGAAAAAGGGGATGATAATCGTCAAAATATTGCTAAATTCGATGATTTTTCGTACGAAACAAAATGCAAGAAAACTTGCTTAAAATGCTATATTATGCGACATTCTGAGATTTGAAGGCCAAATCACATATAGTGATACTACATGAAATAGTATCGAAATATTCGTAAAAATGAATATATTTACGTATTATCAAACTACATGGAGAACGTGAAAAAAGTCACTATTTTACCATATATGAGGATTTTAACTTTAAATCATAGAGCGAGGTTTCGTATTATTTAGATCCAAGAAAAGACATATGACAATGTTGTTTCCAATACAAATGATAAAAATCAATGTGTTTTCATTTGAATTAACTAAAATGTTTCTGATTTTCCGTTTATATTACTGATGGAAGATGTACACGAAAACCGCTCTATTCCGGCTGAAACGTCGATATATGCAATAAAAACAGAACTTCTCCCCTTTTCAATCTCTTACTCAGTATTTTAACGAGAAACAAATAGTTGATTGAAAATGAAGTTTTTAAGGTTATTACCTAATCAATTATGTGTTTGCATCATTTTTATCGTATATATAATGAATTAATACCCATAAACTGAAAATTCACAAAAACGTGGAAAAACGGCAAAATATTGCCTAATTCGATGATATTTTGTTTAAATCACATAGAGAAAAAGGGGATGATAATCGTCAAAATATTGCTAAATTCGATGATTTTTCGTACGAAACAAAATGCAAGAAAACTTGCTTAAAATGCTATATTATGCGACATTCTGAGATTTGAAGGCCAAATCATATATCGTGATACTACATGCAGTAGTATCGAAATATTGGTAAAAACGAATATATTTACGTAAAATCACACTACATGGAAAACGTGAAAAAGTCACTATTTTACCATATATGAGGATTTTAACTTCAAATCATAGAGCGAGGTTTCTTATTATTTAGATCCAAGAAAAGACATATGACAACGTTGTTTCCAATACAAATGATAAAAATCAATGTTTTTTCATTAGAATTTACTAAAATGTTCCTGATTTTCCATTTATATTACCGATGGAAAATGTACAGGTAAAACCGCTCTATTCCGGCTGAAACGTCGATATATGCAATAAAAGCAGAATTTCTCCCCTTTTCAATCTCTTACTCAGTATTTTAACGAGAAACAAATAGTTGATTGAAAATGAAGTTTTTAAGGTTATTATCTAATCAATTATGTGTTTGCATCATTTTTACGTATATATAGTGAATTAATACCCATAAACTGAAAATTCACAAAAACGTGGAAAAACGGCAAAATATTGCCTAATTCGATGATATTTTGTTTAAATCACACTGAGAAAAAGGGGATGATAATCGTCAAAATATTGCTAAATTGGATGATTTTTCGTACGAAACAAAATGCAAGAAAACTTGCTTAAAATGCTATATTATGCGACATTCTGAGATTTGAAGGCCAAATCACATATCTTGATATTACATGAAGAAGTATCGAAATATTGGTAAAAATGAATATATTTACGTATTATCAAACTACATGGAAAACGTGAAAAAAGTCACTATTTTACCATATATGAGGATTTTAACTTCAAATCATAGAGCGAGGTTTCGTATTATTTAGATCCAAGAAAAGACATATGACAATGTTGTTTCCAATACATATGATAAAAATCAATGTGTTTTCATTAGAATTAACTAAAATGTTCCTGATTTTCCGTTTATATTACCGATGGAAGAGGTACACGAAAACCGCTCTATTCCGGCTGAAACGTCGATATATGCAATAAAAACAGAACTTCTCCCCTTTTCAATCTCTTACTCAGTGTTTTAACGAGAAACAAATAGTGATTGAAAATGAAGTTTTTAAGGTTATTATCTAATCAATTATGTGTTTGCATCATTTTTACGTATATATAGTGAATTAATACCCATAAACTGAAAATTCACAAAAACGTGGAAAAACGGTTAAATATTGCCTAATACGATGATATTTTGTTTAAATCACATAGAGGAAAAGGGGATGATAAACGTCAAAATATTGCTAAATTCGATGATTTTCTGTACGAAACAAAATGCAAGAAAACTTGCTTAAAATGCTATATTATTCGACATTCTGAGATTTGAAGGCCAAATCACATATCGTGATACTACATGAAGTAGTATCGAAATATTGGTAAAAACGAATATATTTACGTAAAATCACACTACATGGAAAACGTGAAAAAAGTCACTATTTTACCATATATGAGGATTTTAACTTCAAATCATAGAGCGAGGTTTCGTATTATTTAGATCCAAGAAAAGACATATGACAATGTTGTTTCCAATACAAATGATAAAAATCAATGTGTTTTCATTAGAATTAACTAAAATGTTTCTGATTTTCCGTTTATATTACTGATGGAAGATGTACACGAAAACCGCTCTATTCCGGCTGAAACGTCGATATATGCAATAAAAACAGAACTTCTCCCCTTTTCAATCTCTTACTCAGTATTTTAACGGGAAACAAATAGTTGATTGAAAATGAAGTTTTTAAGGTTATTATCTAATCAATTATGTGTTTGCATCATTTTTATCGCATATATAGTGAATTCATACCCATAAACTGAAAATTCACAAAAACGTGGAAAAACGGCAAAATATTGCCTAATGCGATGATATTTTGTTTAAATCACATAGAGGAAAAGGGGATGATAATCGTCAAAATATTGCTAAATTCGATGGTTTTTCGTACGAAACAAAATGCAAGAAAACTTGCTTAAAATGCTATATTATGCGACATTCTGAGATTTGAAGGCCAAATCACATATCGTGATACTACATGAAATAGTATCGAAATATTGGTAAAAATGAATATATTTACGTATTATCAAACTAAATGGAAAACGTGAAAAAAGTCACTATTTTACCATATATGAGGATTTTAACTTCAAATCATAGAGCGAGGTTTCGTATTATTTAGATCCAAGAAAAGACATATGACAATGTTGTTTCCAATACAAATGATAAAAATCAATGTGTTTTCATTAGAATTTACTAAAATGTTCCTGATTTTCCGTTTATATTACTGATGGAAGATGTACACGAAAACCGCTCTATTCAGGCTGAAACGTCGATATATGCAATAAAAGCAGAACATCTCCCCTTTTCAATCTCTTACTCAGTATTTTAACGAGAAACAAATAGTTGATTGAAAATGAAGTTTTTAAGGTTATTATCTAATCAATTATGCGTTTGCATCATTTTTACGTATATACAGTGAATTAATACCCATAAACTGAAAATTCACAAAAACGTTGAAAAACGGCAAAATATTGCCTAATTCGATGATATTTTGTTTAAATCACATAGAGGAAAAGGGGATGATAAACGTCAAAATATTGCTAAATTCGATGATTTTTCGTACGAAACAAAATGCAAGAAAACTTGCTTAAAATGCTATATTATGCGACATTCTGAGATTTGAAGGCCAAATCACATATCGTGATACTACATGAAGTAGTATCGAAATATTGGTAAAAACGAATATATTTACGTAAAATCACACTACATGGAAAACGTGAAAAAAGTCACTATTTTACCATATATGAGGATTTTAACTTCAAATCATAGAGCGAGGTTTCGTATTATTTAGATCCAAGAAAAGACATATGACAATGTTGTTTCCAATACAAATGATAAAAATCAATGTGTTTTCATTAGAATTAACTAAAATGTTTCTGATTTTCCGTTTATATTACTGATGGAAGATGTACACGTAAAACTGCTCTAATCCGGCTGAAACGTCGATATATGCAATAAAAACAGAACTTCTCCCCTTTTCAATATCTTACTCAGTATTTTAACGAGAAACAAATAGATGATTGAAAATGAAGTATTTAAGGTTAATTTCTAATCAATTATGTGTTTGCATCATTTATATTGTATAATTAATGAATTAATAACAATAAACTGAAAATTCACAAAAACGTGGAAAAACGGCAAAATATTGCCTAATTCGATGATATTTTGTTTAAATCACATAAAGAAAAAGGGGATGATAAACGTCAAAATATTGCTAAATTCGATGATTTTTCGTACGAAACAAAATGCAAGAAAACTTGCTTAAAATGCAATATTATGAAAAATTCTGAGATATGACGGCTAAATCATATATTGTGATACTACATGAAATAGTATCGAAATATTAGTAAAAATGAATATATTTACGTAATATCAAACTACATGAAAAACGTGAAAAAAGTCACTATTTTACCATATTTGAGGATTTTAACTTCAAATCATAGAGCGAGGTTTCGTATTATTTAGATCCAAGAAAAGACATATGAAAATGTTGTTTCCAATACAAATGATAAAAATCAATGTGTTTTCATTTGAATTAACTAAAATGTTTCTGATTTTCCGTTTATATTACCGATGGAAGATGTACACGAAAACCGCTCTATTCCGGCTGAAACGTCGATATATGCAATAAAAACAGAACTTCTCCCCTTTTCAATCTCTTACTCAGTATTTTAACGAGAAACAAATAGTTGATTGAAAATGAAGTTTTTAAGGTTATTATCTAATCAATTATGTGTTTGCATCATTTTTACGTATATATAGTGAATTAATACCCATAAACTGAAAATTCACAAAAACGTGGAAAAACGGCAAAATATTGCCTAATTCGATGATACTTTGTTTAAATCACATAGAGAAAAATGGGATGATAATCGTCAAAATATTGCTAAATTCGATGATTTTTCGTACGAAACAAAATGCAAGAAAACTTGCTTAAAATGCTATATTATGCGACATTCTGAGATTTGAAGGCCAAATCACATATCGTGATACTACATGTAGTATCGAAATATTGGTAAAAACGAATATATTTACGTAAAATCACACTACATGGAAAACGTGAAAAAAGTCACTATTTTACCATATATGAGAATTTTAACTTCAAATCATAGAGCGAGGTTTCGTATTATTTAGATCCAAGAAAAGACATATGACAATGTTGTTTCCAAAACAAATGATAAAAATCAATGTGTTTTCATTAGAATTAACTAAAATGTTCCTGATTTTCCGTTTATATTACCGATGGAAGATGTACACGAAAACCGCTCTATTCCGGCTGAAACGTCGATATATGCAATAAAAACAGAACTTCTCCCCTTTTCAATCTCTTACTCAGTATTTTAACGAGAAACAAGTAGTTGATTGAAAATGAAGTTTTTGAGGTTATTATCTAATCAATTATGTGTTTGCATGATTTTTACGTATATATAGTGAATTAATACCCATAAACTAAAAATTCACAAAAACGTGGAAAAACGGCAAAATATTGCCTAATTCGATATTTTGTTTAAATCACATAGAGAAAAAGGGGATGATAATCGTCAAAATATTGCTAAATTCGATGATTTTTCGTACGAAACAAAATGCAAGAAAATTTGCTTAAAATGCTATATTATGCGACATTCTGAGATTTAAAGGCCAAATCACATATCGTGATACTACATGAAATAGTATCGAAATATTGGTAAAAATGAACATATTTACGTAAAATCACACTACATGGAAAACGTGAAAAAAGTCACTATTTTACCATATATGAGGATTTTAACTTCAAATCATAGAGCGAGGTTTCGTATTATTTAGATCCAAGAAAAGACATATGACAATGTTGTTTCCAATACAAATGATAAAAATCAATGTGTTTTCATTAGTATTTACTAAAATGTTCCTGATTTTCCGTTTATATTACCGATGGAAGATGTACACGAAAACCGCTCTATTCCGGCTGAAACGTCCCGACAAGCTACTCCATGCCCGACAAGCTACTGAGCGCTACTATAAAAACATATTTCACTTGAGCTATAAATATGTCTATTGTAATGTATTTAAAATGAAGCTCTTATTTCTATCTTGCTTAAGACATAAAACATTTGTGTTTATTAACGAATTTACGTGAAGAAAAATACTGAGTAAGAGATTGAAAAGGGGAGAAGTTCTGTTTTTATTGCATATATCGACGTTTCAGCCGGAATAGAGCGGTTTTACCGGTACATCTTCCATCGGTAATATAAACGGAAAATCAGGAACATTTTAGTAAATTCTAATGAAAACACATTGATTTTTATCATTTGTATTGGAAACAACATTGTCATATGTCTTTTCTTGGATCTAAATAATACGAAACCTCGCTCTATGATTTGAAGTTAAAATCCTCATATATGGTAAAATAGTGACTTTTTTCACGTTTTCTATGTAGTGTGATCTTACGTAAATATATTCGTTTTTACCAATATTTCGATACTACTTCATGTAGTATCACGATATGTGATTTGGCCTTCAAATCTCAGAATGTCGCATAATATAGCATTTTAAGCAAGTTTTCTTGCATTTTGTTTCGTACGAAAAATCATCGAATTTAGCAATATTTTGACGCTTATCATCCCCTTTTCCTCTATGTGATTTAAACAGAATATCATCGAATTAGGCAATATTTTGCCGTTTTTCACGTTTTTGTGAATTTTCAGTTTATGGGTATTAATTCACTATATATACGTAAAAATGATGCAAACACATAATTCATTAGATAATAACCTTAAAAACTTCATTTTCAATCAACTATTTGTTTCTCGTTAAAATACTGAGTAAGAGATTGAAAAGGGGAGAAGTTCTGTTTTTATTGCATATATCGACGTTTCAGCCGGAATAGAGCGGTTTTCGTGTACATCTTCCATCGGTAATATGAACGGAAAATAGGGAACATTTTAGTTAATTCTAATGAAAACATATTGATTTTTATCATTTGTATTGGAAACAACATTGTCATATGTCTTTTCTTGGATCTAAATAATACGAAACCTCGCTCTATGATTTGAAGTTAACATCCTCATATATGGTAAAATAGTGACTTTTTCACGTTTTCCATGTAGTGTGATTTTACGTAAATATATTCGTTTTTACCAATATTTCGATACTACTTCATGTAGTATCACGATATGTGATTTGGCCTTCAAATCTCAGAATGTCGCATAATATAGCATTTTAAGCAAGTCTTCTTGCATTTTGTTTCGTACGAAAAATCATCGAATTTAGCAATATTTTGACGCTTATCATCCCCTTTTCCTCTATGTGATTTAAACAAAATATCATCGAATTAGGCAATATTTTGCCGTTTTTCCACGTTTTCGTGAATTTTCAGTTTATGGGTATTAATTCACTATATATACGATAAAAATGATGCAAACACATAATTGATTTTAATAACCTTAAAAACTTCTTTTACAATCAACTATTTGTTTCTCGTTAAAATACTGAGTAAGAGATTGAAAAGGGGAGAAGTTCTGTTTTTATTGCATATATCGACGTTTCAGCCGGAATAGAGCGGTTTTCGTGTACATCTTCCATCAGTAATATAAGCGGAAAATCAGAAACATTTTAGTTAATTCTAATGAAAACTTATTGATTTTTATCATTTGTATTGGAAACAAAATTGTCATATGTCTTTTCTTGGATCTAAATAATACGAAACCTCGCTCTATGATTTGAAGTTAAAATCCTCATATATGGTAAAATAGTGACTTTTTTCACGTTTTCCATGTAGTGTGATTTTACGTAAATATATTCGTTTTTACCAATATTTCGATACTACTTCATGTAGTATCACGATATGTGATTTGGCCTTCAAATCTCAGAATGTCGCATAATATAGCATTTTAAGCAAGTCTTCTTGCATTTTGTTTCGTACGAAAAATCATCGAATTTAGCAATATTTTGACGCTTATCATCCCCTTTTCCTCTATGTGATTTAAACAAAATATCATCGAATTAGGCAATATTTTGCCGTTTTTCCACGTTTTCGTGAATTTTCAGTTTATGGGTATTAATTCACTATATATACGATAAAAATGATGCAAACACATAATTGATTTTAATAACCTTAAAAACTTCTTTTACAATCAACTATTTGTTTCTCGTTAAAATACTGAGTAAGAGATTGAAAAGGGGAGAAGTTCTGTTTTTATTGCATATATCGACGTTTCAGCCGGAATAGAGCGGTTTTCGTGTACATCTTCCATCGGTAATATAAACGGAAAATCAGGAACATTTTAGTTAATTCTAATGAAAACACATTGATTTTTATCATTTGTATTGGAAACAACATTGTCATATGTCTTTTCTTGGATCTAAATAATACGAAACCTCGCTCTATGATTTGAAGTTAAAATCCTCATATATGGTAAAATAGTGACTTTTTTCACGTTTTCCATGTAGTGTGATTTTACGTAAATATATTCGTTTTTACCAATATTTCGAGAATGTTATGCTGAAGAGAATGATGCAGAGGCTTAAGAGAGGATGCAGAGGCTGAAGAAAATGATGCAGAGGCTTAAGAGAGAGATGCAGAGGCCCATTAGAGTGATGGAAAGGCTCAAGCGAGTGATTCAGAGGCTCAAGAGAGTGATTCAGAGGCTTACGAGAGTGATGCAGAGGCTTAAGAGAGTGATGCAGAGGCTTAAGAGAAGGATGCAGAGGCTCAAGAGAGAGGGATGCAGAGGCTCAAGAGAGGGATGCAGGGGCTCAAGAGAGGGATGCAGAGGCTCAAATGAGGGATGCAGAGGCTCATGAGAGGGAAGCAGGAGTTCAAGAGAGTGATGCAGAGGCTCAAGAGAGGGATGCAGAGGCTCAAGTGAGGGATGAAAGTGAGGTAATGAAAAGACATTGATTTTTATCATTTGTATTGGAAACAACATCTTTATATGTCTTTTCTACGATCTAAATAATACGAAACCTCGCTTTATGATTTGAAGTTAAAATTCTCAAATTTCGAAAATAGCGATTTTTTTCACGTTTTTCATGTAGTGTGATTGTACGTAAATATATTCGTTTTTTACTAATATTTCGATAATTTTTCATGTTTTCTCACGATATGTGATTTGGCCTTAAGTCTGAGAATTTCGCATAATATTTCATTTTTAAGAAAGTTTTCTTGCTTTTTGTTTTGTACTAAAAATCATTGAATTTAGCAGTATTTTGACGTTTATCATCCTCTTTTCATTTATGTGATTTAAAGAAAATACCATCGAATTCGGCAATATTTTGCCGTTTTCCACGTTTTTGTGTATTTTCAGTTTATTGTTAATAATTCATTAAATATACGATAAAAATGATGCAAACACATAATTGATTAGAAAAAACTTAAATACTTCATTTTCAATCAACTATTTGTTTCTCGATAAAATACTCAGTAAGATATTGAAAATGCGAGAAGTTCTGTTTTTATTGCATATATCGACGTTTCAGCTGGATTAGAGCGGTTTTACATGTATATCTTCCATCGGTTATATAAACGGAAAATCAGGAACATTTTAGTTAATTCTAATGAAAACTTATTGATTTTTATCATTTGTATTGGAAACAAAATTGTCATATGTCTTTTCTTGGATCTAAATAATACGAAACCTCGCTCTATGATTTGAAGTTAAAATCCTCATATATGGTAAAATAGTGACTTTTTTCACGTTTTCCATGTAGTGTGATTTTACGTAAATATATTCGTTTTTACCAATATTTCGATACTACTTCATGTAGTATCACGATATGTGATTTGGCCTTCAAATCTCAGAATGTCGAATAATATAGCATTTTAAGCAAGTTTTCTTGCATTTTGTTTCGTACGAAAAATCATCGAATTTAGCAATATTTTGACGTTTATCATCCCCTTTTCCGCTATGTGATTTAAACAAAATATCATCGTATTAGGCAATATTTAACCGTTTTTCCACGTTTTTGTGAATTTTCAGTTTATGGGTATTAATTCACTATATATACGTAAAAATGATGCAAACACATAATTGATTAGATAATAACCTTAAAAACTTCATTTTCAATCAACTATTTGTTTCTCGTTAAAATACTGAGTAAGAGATTGAAAAGGGGAGAAGTTCTGTTTTTATTGCATATATCGACGTTTCAGCCGGAATAGAGCGGTTTTCGTGTACATCTTCCATCGGTAATATAAACGGAAAATCAGGAACATTTTAGTTAATTCTAATGAAAACACATTGATTTTTATCATTTGTATTGGAAACAACATTGTCATATGTCTTTTCTTGGATCTAAATAATACGAAACCTCGCTCTATGATTTGAAGTTAAAATCCTCATATATGGTAAAATAGTGACTTTTTTCACGTTTTCCATGTAGTGTGATTTTACGTAAATATATTCGTTTTTACCAATATTTCGATACTACTTCATGTAGTATCACGATATGTGATTTGGCCTTCAAATCTCAGAATGTCGAATAATATAGCATTTTAAGCAAGTTTTCTTGCATTTTGTTTCGTACGAAAAATCATCGAATTTAGCAATATTTTGACGTTTATCATCCCCTTTTCCGCTATGTGATTTAAACAAAATATCATCGTATTAGGCAATATTTAACCGTTTTTCCACGTTTTTGTGAATTTTCAGTTTATGGGTATTAATTCACTATATATACGTAAAAATGATGCAAACACATAATTGATTAGATAATAACCTTAAAAACTTCATTTTCAATCAACTATTTGTTTCTCGTTAAAATACTGAGTAAGAGATTGAAAAGGGGAGAAGTTCTGTTTTTATTGCATATATCGACGTTTCAGCCGGAATAGAGCGGTTTTCGTGTACATCTTCCATCGGTAATATAAACGGAAAATCAGGAACATTTTAGTTAATTCTAATGAAAACACATTGATTTTTATCATTTGTATTGGAAACAACATTGTCATATGTCTTTTCTTGGATCTAAATAATACGAAACCTCGCTCTATGATTTGAAGTTAAAATCCTCATATATGGTAAAATAGTGACTTTTTTCACGTTTTCCATGTAGTGTGATTTTACGTAAATATATTCGTTTTTACCAATATTTCGAGAATGTTATGCTGAAGAGAATGATGCAGAGGCTTAAGAGAGGATGCAGAGGCTGAAGAAAATGATGCAGAGGCTTAAGAGAGAGATGCAGAGGCCCATTAGAGTGATGGAAAGGCTCAAGCGAGTGATTCAGAGGCTCAAGAGAGTGATTCAGAGGCTTACGAGAATGATGCAGAGGCTTAAGAGAGTGATGCAGAGGCTTAAGAGAAGGATGCAGAGGCTCAAGAGAGAGGGATGCAGAGGCTCAAGAGAGGGATGCAGGGGCTCAAGAGAGGGATGCAGAGGCTCAAATGAGGGATGCAGAGGCTCATGAGAGGGATGCAGGAGTTCAAGAGAGTGATGCAGAGGCTCAAGAGAGGGATGCAGAGGCTCAAGTGAGGGATGAAAGTGAGGTAATGAAAAGACATTGATTTTTATCATTTGTATTGGAAACAACATCTTTATATGTCTTTTCTACGATCTAAATAATACGAAACCTCGCTTTATGATTTGAAGTTAAAATTCTCAAATTTCGAAAATAGCGATTTTTTTCACGTTTTTCATGTAGTGTGATTGTACGTAAATATATTCGTTATTTACTAATATTTCGATAATTTTTCATGTTTTCTCACGATATGTGATTTGGCCTTAAGTCTGAGAATTTCGCATAATATTTCATTTTTAAGAAAGTTTTCTTGCTTTTTGTTTTGTACTAAAAATCATTGAATTTAGCAGTATTTTGACGTTTATCATCCTCTTTTCATTTATGTGATTTAAACAAAATACCATCGAATTCGGCAATATTTTGCCGTTTTCCACGTTTTTGTGTATTTTCAGTTTATTGTTAATAATTCATTAAATATACCATAAAAATGATGCAAACACATAATTGATTAGAAAAAACTTAAATACTTCATTTTCAATCAACTATTTGTTTCTCGATAAAATACTCAGTAAGATATTGAAAATGCGAGAAGTTCTGTTTTTATTGCATATATCGACGTTTCAGCTGGATTAGAGCGGTTTTACATGTATATCTTCCATCGGTTATATAAACGGAAAATCAGGAACATTTTAGTTAATTCTAATGAAAACACATTGATTTTTATCATTTGTATTGGAAACAACATTTTTATATGTCTTTTCTAGGATCTAAATAATACGAAACGTCGCTTTATGATCAAGGCTCAAGAGATTGATGCAGAGGCTCAAGAGAATGATGTAGAGGCTTAAGAGAGGGATGCAGAGGCTCAAGGGTATGATGCAGAGGCTCAAGAGAGTGATGCCGAGAATCAAGAGAGGGATGCAGAGGCTTAAGAGAGTGATGCAGAGGCTCAGGAGAGTGATGCAGAGGCTCAAGAGAGTGATAGAGACAATCAAGAGAGTGCTGCAGAGGCTCAAGAGAGTGATGCACAGGATCAAGAGAGGGAAGCAGAGGCTTAAAAGGGTGAAGCAGAGGCTGAAGAGAGTGATGCAGAGGCTATAGAGAGTGATGCAGAGGCTTAAGAGAGTGATAAAGAGGCTTAAAAGAGGCATGCATAGGCTCAGGAGAGGGATGCAGAGGCTTGAGAGACGGATGCGGGGGCTCTAGGGAGTGATGCAGAGGCTGTAGAGAGTGATGCAGAGGCTTAAGAGAGTGATACAGAGGCGGAATAGAGTGTAGCAGATGTTTAAGAGAGGGATGCAGAGGCTCAAGTGAGGGATGCAGAGGCCTAAGAGAGTGATGCAGAGGCTGAAGATAGTGTTGCAGAGGCATAAGAGAGAGATGTAGAGGGACAAGAGAGTGATGCAAAGGCTCAAGAGAGTGATGCAGAGGCTTAAAAGAGGAATGCTGAGGCTCAAGAGAGTAATGCAGAGACATAAGAGGGTGATGCAGAGGCTCAAGAGAGTGATGCAGAGGCTTGAGAGAGGGATGCAGGGGCTCAAGAGAGTGATGCAGAGGCTTAAGAGAGGGATGCAGAGGCTCAAGAGAGGGATGCAGAGGCTCAAGAGAGTGATGCACAGGCTTAAGAGAGTGAGGCAGAGGCTTAGGAGAGGGATGCAGAGGCTCAAGAGAGTAATGCAGAGACTTAAGAGGGTGATGCAGAGGCTCAAGAGAGTGATGCAGAGGCTGAAGAGAGTGAGGCAGAGGCTTAGGAGAGGGATGCAGAGGCTCAAGAGAGTAATGCAGAGACTTAAGAGGGTGATGCAGAGGCTCAAGAGAGTGATGCAGAGGCTTGAGAGAGGGATGCAGGGGCTCAAGAGAGTGATGCAGAGGCTTAAGAGAGGGATGCAGAGGCTCAAGAGAGGGATGCAGAGGCCCAAGAGAGGGATGCAGAGGCTCAAGAGAGGGATGCAGAGGCTCAAGAGAGTGATGCACAGGCTTAAAAGAGTGAGGCAGAGTCTTAGGAGAGGGATGCAGAGGCTCAAGAGAGTAATGCAGAGACTTAAGAGGGTGATGCAGAGGCTCAAGAGAGTGATGCAGAGGCTTGAGAGAGGTATGCAGGGGCTCAAGATAGTGATGCAGATGCTTAAGAGAGTGAGGCAAAGTCTTAGGAGAGGGATGCAGAGGCTCAAGAGAGTAATGCAGAGACTTAAGAGAGGGATGCAGAGGCTCAAGAGAGGGATGCAGAGGCCCAAGTGAGGGATGCAGAAGCACAAGAGAGGGATGCAGAGGCTCTTGAGAGTGATGCAGAGGCTCAAGAGAGGGATGCAGAGGCTTAAGAGAGTGATGCAAAGGCTCAAGAGAGTGACGCAGAGGCTCAAGAGAGTGATAGAGAGGCTCAAGAGAGGGATGCAGAGGCTCAAGAGAGTGATTCAGTGGCTTACGAGAGTGATGCACAGGCTTAAGAGAGTGATGCAGAAGCTTAAGAGAGGGATGCAGGGGCTCAAGAGAGGGATGCAGAGGCTCAAGTGAGGGATGCAGAGGCACAAGAGAGGGATGCAGAGGCTTAAGAGAGGGATGCAGAGGCTTAAGAGAGTGATGCAAAGGCTTAGGAGAAGGATGCAGAGGCTCATGAGAGAGACGCAGGAGTCTTAGGAGAGAGACTTAAGAGAGGGATGCAGAGGCTCAAGAGAGGGATGCAGAGGCCCAAGTGAGGGATGCAGAAGCACAAGAGAGGGATGCAGAGGCTCTTGAGAGTGATGCAGAGGCTCAAGAGAGGGATGCAGAGGCTTAAGAGAGTGATGCAAAGGCTCAAGAGAGTGACGCAGAGGCTCAAGAGAGTGATAGAGAGGCTCAAGAGAGGGATGCAGAGGCTCAAGAGAGTGATTCAGTGGCTTACGAGAGTGATGCACAGGCTTAAGAGAGTGATGCAGAAGCTTAAGAGAGGGATGCAGGGGCTCAAGAGAGGGATGCAGAGGCTCAAGTGAGGGATGCAGAGGCACAAGAGAGGGATGCAGAGGCTTAAGAGAGGGATGCAGAGGCTTAAGAGAGTGGTGCAAAGGCTTAGGAGAAGGATGCAGAAGCTCATGAGAGAGACGCAGGAGTTCATGACAATGATGCAGAGGCTGAAGAAAGGGATGCAGAAGCTTAAGAAAGTGATGCAGAGTCTCAAAAAAGGGATGCAGAGGCTTAATAAAGTGAAGCAGAGGCTCAAAAAAGGGATGCAGAGGCTTAGGAGAGGGATGCAGAGGCCTAAGAGAGTGATGCATAGGCTCAGGAGAGGGATGCAGAGGCTCATGAGAGGGATGCAGGAGTTCAAGAGAATGATGCAGAGGCTCACGAAAGGGATGCAGAGGCTTAAGAAAGTGATGCAGAGGCCCAAAAAAGGGATGCGGAGGCTTAAGAGAGGGATGCAGAGGCTAAACAGAGTGATGCAAAGGCTTAAGAGAATGATGCAGAGGCTGAAGCGAGTGTTGCAGAGGTTTAAGAGAGGGATGCAGAGGCTCAAGAGAGGGATGCAGAGGCTAAAGAGAGGGATGCAGAGGCTTATGAGAGTGATGCATAGGCAGAAGAGAGTGTTGCAGAGGCTTAAGAGAGGGATGCAGAGGCTCAAGAGAGTGATGCAAAGGCTCTAGAGAGTGATGCAGAGGCTTAAGAGAGGGATGCAGAGGCTGAAGAGAGAGATTCAGAGGCCTAAGAGAGTGATGCAGAGGTTCAAGCGAGTGATGCAGAGGCAAAAGAGAATGATGTAGAGGCTTATGAGATGGATGTAGAGGCTCAAGATCAAGATAATGATGCAGGGGCTCAAGAGAATGATGCAGAGGCTTAAGAGAGGGATGCAGAGGCTAAAGAGAGTGATGTAGAGGCTTAAGAGGAGAATGCAAAGGCTGAAGAGAATGATGCAGAGGCTTAAGAGAGGATGCAGAGGCTGAAGAAAATGATGCAGAGGCTTAAGAGAGAGATGCAGAGGCCCATGAGAGTGATGGAGAGGCTCAAGAGAGTGAAGCAGAGGCTCAACAGAGTGATTCAGAGGCTTACGAGAGTGATGCAGAGGCTTAAGAGAGTGATGCAGAGGCTTAAGAGAGGGATGCAGAGGCTCAAGAGAGGGATGCAGGGGCTCAAGAGAGGGATGCAGAGGCTCAAGTGAGGGAAGCAGAGGCACAAGAGGTGGATGCAGAGGCTCTTGAGAGTGACGCAGAGGTTCAGGAGAGGGATGCAGTGGCTTAAGAGAGTGATGCAAAGGCTCAAGTGATGGATGCAAAGGCTCATGAGAGGGATGCAGAGGCTCAAGTGAAGGATGAAGAGGAACAAGAGAGGGATGCAGAGGCTCTTGGGAGAGATGCAGAGGTTCAAGAGAGGGATGCAGAGGCTCAAGAGAGTGATTCAGAGGCTTACGAGAGTGATGCAAAGGCATAAGAGAGTGATGCAGAGGCTTAAGAAAGTGATCGAAGTGATAAGAAAGTGATTCATCCTCTGCATCACTCTCTTGAGCCTCTGCATCATTCTCTTGAACCTCTGCATCCCTCTCTTCATCCTCTGCATCACTCACTTGAGCCTCTGCATTACTCTCTTAAGCCTTTGCATCCCTCTCTTCATCCTCTGCATCACTCTCTTGAGCCTCTGCATTACTCTCTTAAGCCTCTGCATCATTCTCTTGAGCCCCTGCATCATTCTCTTGAGCCTCTGCACCCCTCTCTTAAGCCTCTACATCATACTCTTGTGCTTCTGCATCACTCTCTTGAACCTCTGCATCACTCTCTTAAGCCTCTGCATCTCTCTCTTCAGCCTCTGCATCACTCTCTTGAGCCTCTGCATCACTCTCTTGAGCCTCTACATCCCACTCTTGAGCCTCTGCATCCCTCTCTTAAGCCTTTGCATCATTCTCTTGAGCCTCTGCATCACTCTCTTGAGTCTTTTCTTGGATCTAAATAATTCGAAACCTCGCTCTATGATTTGAAGTTAAAATCCTCATATATGGTAAAATAGTGACTTTTTTCACGTTTTCCATGTAGCGTGATTTTACGTAAATATATTCGTTTTTACCAATATTTCGATACTACTTCATGTAGTATCACGATATGTGATTTGGCCTTCAAATCTCAGAATGTCGCATATTATTGCATTTTAAGCAAGTTTTCTTGCATTTTGTATCGTACGAAAAATCATCGAATTTAGCAATATTTTGACGTTTATCATCCCCTTTTCCTGTATGTGATTTAAACAAAATATCATCGAATTAGGCAATATTTTGCCGTTTTTCCACGTTTTTGTGAATTTTCAGTTTATGGGTATTAATTCACAATATATACGATAAAAATGATGCAAACACTTTATTGATTAGATAATATTCTTAAATACTTCATTTTCAATCAACTATTTGTTTCTCGTTAAAATACTGAGTAAGAGATTGAAAAGGGGAGAAGTTCTGTTTTTATTGCATAAATCGACGTTTCAGCCGGAATAGAGCGGTTTTCGTGTACATCTTCCATCGGTAGTATAAACGGAAAATCAGGAACATTTTAGTTAATTCTAATGAAAACACATTGATTTTTATCATTTGTATTGGAAACAACATTTCATATGTCTTTTCTTGGATCTAAGTAATACGCTATCTCGCTCTATGATTTGAAGTTAAAATCCTCAAATATGGTTAAATAGTGACTTTTTCACTTTTTTCATGTAGTTTGATATTACGTAAATATATTCATTTTTACCAATATTTCGTTACTATTTCATGTAGTATCACGATATGTGATTTGGCCTTCAAATCTCAGAATTTCGCATCATATTGCATTTTAAGCAAGTTTTCTAGCATTTTGTTTCGTACGAAATATCATCGAATTTAGCAATATTTTGACGTTTATCATCCCCTTTTCCTTTATGTGATTTAAACAAAATATCAACGAATTAGGCAATATTTTGCCGTTTTTCCACGTTTTGTGAATTTTCAGTTTATTGTTATTAATTCAAAAAATATACGATAAAAATGATGCAAACACATAATTGATTAGAAATTAACCTTAAATACTTCATTTTCAATCAACCATTTGTTTCTCGTTAAAATACTGAGTAGGATATTGAAAAGGGGAGAAGTTCGGTTTTTATTGCATATATCGACGTTTCAGCCGGATTAGAGCGGTTTTACGTGTACATCTTCCATCGGTTATATAAACGGAAAATCAGGAACATTTTAGTTAATTCTAATGAAAACACATTGGTTTTTATCATTTGTATTGGAAACAACATTGTCATATGTCTTTTCTTGGATCTAAATAATACGAAACCTCGCTCTATGATTTGAAGTTAAAATCCTCAAATATGGTAAAATAGTGACTTTTTTCACGTTTTTCATGTAGTTTGATATTACGTAAATATATTCATTTTTACCAATATTTCGATACTATTTCATTTCGTATCACGATATGTGATTTGGCCTTCTAATCTCAGAATTTCGCACAATATTGCATTTTAAGCAAGTTTTCTTGCATTTTGTTTCGTACGAAAAATCATCGAATTTAGCAATATTTTGACGATTATCATCTCTTTTTCCTTTATGTGATTTAAACAAAATATCATCGAATTAGGCAATATTTTGCCGTTTTTCCACGTTTTTGTGAATTTTCAGTCTATGGTTATTAATTCATTATATATACGATAAAATTGATGCAAACACATAATTGATTAGATAATAACCTTAAATACTTCATTTTCAATATTTTCATATTTTCATTTCATATTTTCATTTTCATATTTTCTGAATAAAAAGTCGTAATTTCAAACTGGGAACACGTGCAGAGAGCCAGAATTTAGCTCCAAAATATGGCTCACGTGCCGAACTTGGAAAGTTTGGGATATTTTCAAAACTGCAGAGGGGTTTGGCCAAATGTGACCCTTCGCTGCTCACAGTAATTGGCGTATTTTCGGTATAAAAATCGTAACTTCAAACTGCGAACACGTGCCGAGAGCTAGAATTAGGCTCCAAAATATGGCTCAAGCGTCGAATTCGGGATGTTTGGGATATTTTGAAAACTGAAGGTGTGGGGGGGGGGGGATTAACCCAATATGTGACCCATCGCCGCTCTCAGTAATTTGCATATTTTCGGTATAAGAAGTCATAATTTCAAATTGCGAATATATGCAGAGAGCCAGAATTGAGCTCCAAAATATGGCTCAAGCGTTGAATTTGGGATGTTTTTGGATATTTTGAAAACTGCAGGGTGGGTTAAGTCAAAATGTGATCCATTGCCGCTTTCAGTAGTTGGCATATTTTCGGTTTAAAAAGACGTATTTTTAAACTGCGAATACGTGCAGAGAGCCAGAATTTGGCTCCAAATTATGGTTAACGAGTCGAACTTGGAATGTTTGGGATATTTTGAAAACTGCAGGGGGGGTTTGGGCAAAGAAGAACCCATCGCAGCTCTTAGTAATTAGCATATTTTTGGTATTAAAAGTCGTAATTTCAAACTGCGAACACGTGTCGAGAGCTAGAATTTGGCTCCAAAATATGGCTCAAGCGTCGAAATCGGGATGTTTGGGATATTTTGAAAACTGCAGGGGGTGTTTGGGCAAAATGTGACCCATCGCAGCTTTCAGTAATTGGCATAAATTCGGTATAAAAATTCTTAATATCAAAATGCGAATACGTGCAGAGAGCCAGAATTTGACTCCAAAATATGGATCTAGCGTCGAATTTGGGAGGTTTGAGATATTTTGAAAACTGCAGGGAGGGTTTGGGCAAAATGTGACCCATCTCCGATCTCAGTAATTGGCATATTTTTGGTATAAAAAGTCGAAATTTCAAACTGCAAATACGTGAAGAGAGCCAGACTTTGGCTCTAAAATATGGCTCAAGTGTCGAATTTGGGATGTTTGGGATATTTTGAAAACTGCAGAGGGGTTGCGGCAAAATGTGACCCATCGTCGCTCTCAGTAATTGGCATATGTTCGGTATAAAAAGTACTAATTTCAAACTGCGAATACGTGCAGAGAGCCAGAATTTGGCTAAAAAATATGGCTCAAGCTTAGAATTTGGGATGTTTGGGTTATTTTGAAAACAGCAGAGGGGGGTTTGGGATAAATGTGACCCATCGCTGCTCTCTGTAATTAACATATTTTGGGTATAAAAAGACGTAATTTCAAACTGCGAATACGTGCAGAGAGCCAGAATTTTGCTCCAAAATATGGCTCACGTGTCGAACTTGGATTGTTTGGGATATTTTGAAAACTGCAGGGGGTTTTGGGCAAAACGAGCCTTATCGCCGCTCTCATTAATTGGCATATTTTCGGTATAAAATGTCGTAATTTCAAACTTCGAATACGCAGAGAACCAGAATTTGGCTCCAAAATATGGATCTAGCGTCGAAATTGGGATGTTTGGGAAATTTTGAAAACTGCAGGGGGGTTTGAGCAAAATGTGACCTAGCGCCGCTCTCAGTAATTAGCATATTTTCGGAATAAAAAGTCGTAATTTCAAACTGCGAACACGTGCAGAGAGCCAAAATTTAGCTCCAAAATATGGCTCACGCGCGGAACTTGGAATGTTTGGGTTATTATCAAAACTACAGGGGGGGTTTGGGCAAAATGTGACCCATCGCTGCTCTCAGTAATTGGCGTATTTTCGGTATATAAAGGCGTAACTTCAAACTGCGAACACCTGCCGAGAGCTAGAATTTGGCTCCAAAATATGGCTCAAGCGTCGAATTTGGGATGTTTGAGATATTTTGAAAACTGCAAAGAGGGTTTGGGCAAAATGTGACTCATCTCCGCTCTCTGTAATTGGCATATTTTCGGTATAAAAAGTCGAAATTTCAAACTGCAAATACGTGCAGAGAGCCAGAATTTGGCCCTAAAATATGGCTCAAGGGTCGAATTTGGGATGTTTGGAATATTTTGAAAACTAAAGGGGATGCTCACGAAAGCGATGCAGAGGCTTAAGAAAGTGATGCAGAGGCTCAAAAAAGGGATGCAGAGGCTTAAGAGAGGGATGCAGAGGCTTAAGAAAGTGATGCAGAGGCTCAAAAAAGGGATGCAGAGGCTTAAGAGAGGGATGCAGAGGCTTAAGAAAGTGATGCAGAGGATCAAAAAAGGGATGCAGAGGCTTAAGAGAGGGATGCAGAGGCTGAAGAGAGTGTTGCAGAGGCTTAAGAGAGGGATGCAGAGGCTCAAGAGAGGGATGCAGAGGCTTAAGAGTGTGATGCATAGGCTGAAGAGAGTGTTGCAGAGGCTTAAGAGAGGGATGCAGAGGCTCAAGAGAGTGATGCAAAGGCTCAAGAGAGTGATGCAGAGGCTTAAGAGAGGGATGCAGAGGCTGAAGAAAGAGATGCAGAGGCTAAAGAGAGTGATGCAGAGGTTCAAGAGAGTGATGCAGAGGCACAAGAGAATGATGTAGAGGCTTAAGAGAGGGATGCAGAGGCTTAAGAAAGTGGTGCAGAGGCTCAAAAAAGGGATGCAGAGGCTTAAGAGAGGGATGCAGAGGCTGAAGAGAGTGTTGCAGAGGCTTAAGAGAGGGATGCAGAGGCTCAAGAGAGGGATGCAGAGGCTTAAGAGAGTGATGCATAGGCTGAAGAGAGTGTTGCAGAGGCTTAAGAGAGTGATGCAAAGGCTCAAGAGAGTGATGCAGAGGCTTAAGAGAGGGATTATATTCATTTTTACCAATATTTCGATACTATTTCATGTAGTATCACGATATGTGATTTGGCCTTCAAATCTCAGAATTTCGCATCATATTGCATTTTAAGCAAGTTTTCTTGCATTTTGTTTCGTACGAAAAATCATCGAATTTAGCAATATTTTGACGTTTATCATCCCCTTTTCCTTTATGTGATTTAAACAAAATATCAACGAATTAGGCAATATTTTGCCGTTTTTCCACGTTTTTGTGAATTTTCAGTTTATTGTTATTAATTCATTAAATATACGATAAAAATGATGCAAACACATAATTGATTAGAAATTAACCTTAAATACTTCATTTTCAATCAACCATTTGTTTCTCGTTAAAATACTGAGTAGGATATTGAAAAGGGGAGAAGTTCGGTTTTTATTGCATATATCGACGTTTCAGCCGGATTAGAGCGGTTTTACGTGTACATCTTCCATCGGTTATATAAACGGAAAATCAGGAACCTTTTAGTTAATTCTAATGAAAGCACATTGGTTTTTATCATTTGTATTGGAAACAACATTGTCATATGTCTTTTCTTGGATCTAAATAATACGAAACCTCGCTCTATGATTTGAAGTTAAAATCCTCAAATATGGTAAAATAGTGACTTTTTTCACGTTTTTCATGTAGTTTGATATTACGTAAATATATTCATTTTTACCAATATTTCGATACTATTTCATTTAGTATCACGATATGTGATTTGGCCTTCTAATCTCAGAATTTCGCTTAATATTGCATTTTAAGCAAGTTTTCTTGCATTTTGTTTCGTACGAAAAATCATCGAATTTAGTAATATTTTGACGATTATCATCTCCTTTTCCTTTATATGATTTAAAGAAAATATCATCGAATTAGGCAATATTTTGCCGTTTTTCCACGTTTTTGTGAATTTTCAGTCTATGGTTATTAATTCATTATATATACGATAAAAATGATGCAAACACATAATTGATTAGAAATTAACCTTAAATACTTCATTTTCAATCAACCATTTGTTTCTCGTTAAAATACTGAGCAGGATATTGAAAACGGGAGAAGTTCGGTTTCTATTGCATATATAGACGTTTCAGCCGGATTAGAGCGGTTTTACGTGTACATCTTGCCTCGGTAATATAAACGGAAAATCAGGAACATTTTAGTTAATTCTAATGAAAACACATTGTTTTTTATCATTTGTATTGGAAACAACATTGTCATATGTCTTTTCTTGGATCTAAATAATACGAAACCTCGTTCTATGATTTGAAGTTAAAATCTTCAAATATGGTAAAATAGTGACTTTTTCACGTTTTTCATAAAGTTTGATATTACGTAAATATATTCATTTTTACCAATATTTCGATACTATTTCATGTGGTATCCAGATGTGTGATTTGGCCTTCAAATCTCAGAATTTCGCATAATATTGCATTTTAAGCAAGTTTTCTTGCATTTTGTTTCGTACGAAAAATCATCGAATTTAGCAATATTTTGATGATTATCATCTCCTTTTCCTTTATGTGATTTAAACAAAACATCATCGAATTAGGCAATATTTTGCCGTTTTTCCTCGTTTTTGTGAATTTTCAGTCTATGGTTATTAATTCATTATATATACGATACAAATGATGCAAACACATAATTGATTATATAATAACCTTATATACTTCATTTTCAATCAACAATTTGTTTCTCGTTAAAATACTGAGTAATATATTGAAAAGGGGAGAAGTTCTGTTTTCATTGCATATATCGACGTTTCAGCCGGATTAGAGCGGTTTTACGTGTACATCTTCCATCGGTAATATAAACGGAAAATAAGGAACATTTTAGTTAATTCTAATGAAAACACATTGATTTTTATCATTTGTTTTGGAAACAACATTGTCATATGTCTTTTCTTGGATCTAAATAATTCGAAACCTCGCTCAATGATTTGAAGTTAAAATCCTCATATATGGTAAAATAGTGACTTTTTTCACGTTTTCCATGTAGCGTGATTTTACGTAAATATATTCGTTTTTACCAATATTTCGATACTACTTCATGTAGTATCACGATATGTGATTTGGCCTTCAAATCTCAGAATGTCGCATAATATTGCATTTTAAGCAAGTTTTTTTGCATTTTGTATCGTACGAAAAATCATCGAATTTAGCAATATTTTGACGTTTATCATCCCCTTTTCCTCTATGTGATTTAAACAAAATATCATCGAATTAGGCAATATTTTGCCGTTTTTCCACGTTTTTGTGAATTTTCAGTTTATGGGTATAAATTCACTATATATACGATAAAAATGATGCAAACACTTAATTAATTAGATAATAACCTTAAATACTTCATTTTCAATCAACTATTTGTTTCTCGTTAAAATACTGATTAAGAGATTGAAAAGGGAAGAAGTTCTGTTTTTATTGCATAAATCGACGTTTCAGCCGGAATAGAGCGGTTTTCGTGTACATCTTCCATCGGTAATATAAACGGAAAATAAGGAACATTTTAGTTAATTCTAATGAAAACACATTGATTTTTATCATTTGTATTGGAAACAACATTGTCATATGTCTTTTCTTGGATCTAAATAATTCGAAACCTCGCTCTATGATTTGAAGTTAAAATCCTCATATTTGGTAAAATAGTGACTTTTTTCACGTTTTCCATGTAGCGTGATTTTACGTAAATATATTCGTTTTTACCAATATTTCGATACTACTTCATGTAGTATCACGATATGTGATTTGGCCTTCAAATCTCAGAATTTCGCATAATATTGCATTTTAAACAAGTTTTCTTGCATTTTGTTTCGTATGAAAAATCATCGAATTTAGCAATATTTTGACGTTTACCATCTTCTTTTCCTTTATGTGATTTGAACAAAATATCATCGAAATAGGCAATATTTTGCCGTTTTTCAACGTTTTTGTTAATTTTCAGTTTATTGTTATTAATTCATTATATATACGATAAAATGATGCAAACACATAATTGATTAGAAATTAACCTTAAATACTTCATTTTCAATCAACCATTTGTTACTCGTTAAAATACTGAATAATATATTGAAAAGGGGAGAAGTTCGGTTTTTATTGCATATATCGACGTTTCAGCCGGATTAGAGCGGTTTTACGTGTACATCTTCCCTCGGTAATATAAACGGAAAATCAGAAACATTTTAGTTAATTCTAATGAAAACACATTGTTTTTTATCATTTGTATTGGAAACAACATTGTCATATGTTTTTTCTTGGATCTAAATAATACGAAACCTCGCTTTATGATTTGAAGTTAAAATCCTCAAATATGGTAAAATAGTGACTTTTTCACGTTTTTCATATAGTTTGTTATTACGTAAATATATTCATTTTTACCAATATTTCGATACTATTTCATGTGGTATCCAGATGTGTGATTTGGCCTTCAAATCTCAGAATTTCGCATAATATTGCATTTTAAGCAAGTTTTCTTGCATTTTGTTTCGTACGAAAAATCATCGAATTTAGCAATATTTTGATGATTATCATCTCCTTTTCCTTTATGTGATTTAAACAAAACATCATCGAATTAGGCAATATTTTGCCGTTTTTCCTCGTTTTTGTGAATTTTCAGTCTATGGTTATTAATTCATTATATATACGATACAAATGATGCAAACACATAATTGATTAGATAATAACCTTATATACTTCATTTTCAATCAACTATTTGTTTCTCGTTAAAATACTGAGTAATATATTGAAAAGGGGAGAAGTTCTGTTTTCATTGCATATATCGACGTTTCAGCCGGATTAGAGCGGTTTTCGTGTACATCTTCCATCGGTAATATAAACCGAAAATCAGGAACATTTTAGTTAATTCTAATGAAAAAACATTGATTTTTATCATTTGTATTGGAAACAACATTTCATATGTCTTTTCTTGGATCTAAGTAATACGAAATCTCGCTCTATGATTTGAAGTTAAAATCCTCAAATATGGTTAAATAGTGACTTTTTCACTTTTTTCATATAGCTTGATATTACGTAAATATATACATTTTTACCAATATTTCGATACTATTTCATGTGGTATCAAGATATGTGATTTGGCCTTCAAATCTCAGAATTTCGCATAATATTGCATTTTAAGCAAGTTTTCTTGCATTTTGTATTGTACGAAAAATCATCGAATTTAGCAATATTTTGACGTTTACCATCCCCTTTTCCTTTATGTGATTTGAACAAAATATCATCGAAATAGGCAATATTTTGCCGTTTTTCCACGTTTTTGTTAATTTTCAGTTTATTGTTATTAATTCATTATATATACGATAAAATGATGCAAACACATAATTGATTAGAAATTAACCTTAAATACTTCATTTTCAATCAACCATTTGTTACTCGTTAAAATACTGAATAATATATTGAAAAGGGGAGAAGTTCGGTTTTTATTGCATATATCGACGTTTCAGCCGGAATAGAGCGGTTTTACGTGTACATCTTCCCCCGGTAATATAAACGGAAAATCAGAAACATTTTAGTTAATTCTAATGAAAACACATTGATTTTTATCATTTGTATTGGAAACAACATTTCATATGTCTTTTCTTGGATCTAAGTAATACGAAATCCCGCTCTATGATTTGAAGTTAAAATCCTCAAATATGGTTAAATAGTGACATTTTCACTTTTTTCATGTAGTTTGATATTACGTAAATATATTCATTTTTACCAATATTTCGATACTATTTCATGTAGTATCACGATATGTGATCTGGCCTTCAAATCTCAGAATTTCGCATCATATTGCATTTTAAGCAAGTTTTCTTGCATTTTGTTTCGTACGAAAAATCATCGAATTTAGCAATATTTTGACGTTTATCATCCCCTTTTCCTTTATGTGATTTAAACAAAATATCAACGAATTAGGCAATATTTTGCCGTTTTTCCACGTTTTTGTGAATTTTCAGTTTATTGTTATTAATTCATTAAATATACGATAAAAATGATGCAAACACATAATTGATTAGAAATTAACCTTAAATACTTCATTTTCAATCAACCATTTGTTTCTCGTTAAAATACTGAGTAGGATATTGAAAAGGGGAGAAGTTCGGTTTTTATTGCATATATCGACGTTTCAGCCGGATTAGAGCGGTTTTACGTGTACATCTTCCATCGGTTATATAAACGGAAAATCAGGAACCTTTTAGTTAATTCTAATGAATGCACATTGGTTTTTATCATTTGTATTGGAAACAACATTGTCATATGTCTTTTCTTGGATCTAAATAATACGAAACCTCGCTCTATGATTTGAAGTTAAAATCCTAAAATATGGTAAAATAGTGACTTTTTTCACGTTTTTCATGTAGTTTGATATTACGTAAATATATTCATTTTTACCAATATTTAAATACTATTTCATTTAGTATCACGATATGTGATTTGGCCTTCTAATCTCAGAATTTCGCTTAATATTGCATTTTAAGCAAGTTTTCTTGCATTTTGTTTCGTACGAAAAATCATCGAATTTAGTAATATTTTGACGATTATCATCTCCTTTGTTAATAATTTATTAAATATACGATAAAAATGATGCAAACACATAATTGATTAGAAAAAAACTTAAATACTTCATTTTCAATCAACTATTTGTTTCTCGATTAAATACTCAGTATAATATCCTCAAATAATTCAGATAAAGATATCCTCAAATAATGATAAAATCCTCAAATATGGTTAAATAGTGACTTTTTTAACGTTTTTCATGTAGTTTGATATTACGTAAATATATTCATTTTTACCAATATTTCGATACTGTTTTATGTCGTATCACGATATATGATTTGGCCTTCAAATCTCAGAATTTCGCATAATATTGCATTTTAAGCAAGTTTTCCTGCGTTTTGTTTCGTACAAAAAATCATCGAATATAGCAATATTTTGACGTTTTCGCAATATTTTTTCCACGTTTTTGTGAATTTTCAGTTTATTGGTATTAATTCATTATATATACGATAAAAATGATGCAAACACATAATTTATTGGATAATAACCTTAAATACTTAATATACCTAAATAATACGAAACCTCGCTTTATGATTCGAAGTTAAAATCCTCAAATTTGTTTTAATAGTGACTTTTTTCACGTTTTTCATGAAGTTTGATATTACGTAAATATATTTGTTTCTACCAATATTTCGATACTATTTCATGTAGTATCACGATATGTGATTTGGCCTTCATATCTCAGAATTTCGCATAATATTGCATTTTAAGCAAGTTTTCTTGCATTTTGTTTCGTACTAAACATTATCGAATTTAGTAATATTTTGACGTTTATCATCCCATTTTTCCTTTATGTGATTTAAACAAAATATCATCAAATTAGGCAATATTTTGTCGTTTTTCCACGTTTTTGTGAATTTTCAGTTTATTGGTATTAATTCATTAAATATACGATAAAAATGATGCAAACACGTAATTGATTAGAAATTAACCTTAAGTACCTAATTTTCAATCATCTATTTGTTTCTCGTTGAAATTCTGAGTAATTTATTGAAATGGGGAGAAGTTTTGTTTTTATTGCATATATCGACGTTTCAGCTGGATTAGAGCGGTTTTACGTGTAAATCTTCCATCGGTAATATAAACGGAAAATCAGGAACATTTTAGTTAATTCTAATGATAACACATTGATTTTTATCATTTGTATTGGAAACAACATTGTCATATGTCTTTTCTTGGAGCGAAATAATACGAAACCTCGCTCTATGATTTGAAGTTAAAATCCTCAAATATGGTTAAATAGTGACTTTTTTAACGTTTTTCATGTAGTTTGATATTACGTAAAAATATTCATTTTTACCAATATTTCGATACTGTATTATGTAGTATCACGATAAGTGATTTGGCCATCAAATCTCAGAATTTCGCATAATATTGCATTTTAAGCAAGTTTTCTTGCGTTTTGTTTCGTACAAAAAATCATCGAATTTAGCAATATTTTGACGTTTACCATCCCCTTTTCCTTTATGTGATTTAAACAAAATATCATCGAATTAGGCAATATTTTGCCGTTTTTCCGCGTTTTTGTGAATTTTCAGTTTATTGGTATTAATTCATTATATATACGATAAAAATGATGCAAACACATAATTGATTGGATAATAACCTTAAATACTTCATTTTCAATCAACTATTTGTTTCTCGTTAAAATACTGAGTAAGATATTGAAAAGGGCAGAAGTTCTGTTTTTATTGCATATATCGACGTTTCAGCCGGAATAGACCGGTTTTCGTGTACATCTTCCATTGGTAATATAAACGGAAAATCAGGAACATTTTAGTTAATTCTAATGATAACACATTGATTTTTATCATTTGTATTGGAAACAACATTGTCATACGTCTTTTCTTGGAGCTAAATAATACGAAACCTCGCTCCATGATTTGAAGTTAAAATCCTCAAATATGGTTAAATAGTGACTTTTTTAACGTTTTTCATGTAGTTTGATATTACGTAAATATATTTGTTTCTACCAATATTTCGATACTATTTCATGTAGTATCACGATATGTGATTTGGCCTTCATATCTCAGAATTTCGCATAATATTGCATTTTAAGCAAGTTTTCTTGCATTTTGTTTCGTACTAAACTTCATCGAATTTAGTAATATTTGACGTATATCATCCCATTTTTCCTTTATGTGATTTAAACAAAATATCATCGAATTAGGCAATATTTTGTCGTTTTTCCACGTTTTTGTGAATTTTCAGTTTATTGGTATTAATTCATTAAATATACGATAAAAATGATGCAAACACGTAATTGATTAGAAATTAACCTTAAATACCTCATTTTCAATCATCTATTTGTATCTCGTTGAAATTCTGAGTAATTTATTGAAAAGGGGAGAAGTTTTGTTTTTATTGCATATATCGACGTTTCAGCCGGATTAGAGCGGTTTTACGTGTAAATCTTCCATCGGTAATATAAACGGAAAATCAGGAACATTTTAGTTAATTCTAATGATAACACATTGATTTTTATCATTTGTATTGGAAACAACATTGTCATATGTCTTTTCTTGGAACGAAATAATACGAAACCTCGCTCTATGATTTGAAGTTAAAATCCTCAAATATAGTTAAATAGTGAATTTTTTAACGTTTTTCATGTAGTTTGATATTACGTAAAAATATTCATTTTTACCAATATTTCGATACTGTTTTATGTAGTATCACGATATGTGATTTGGCCTTCAAATCTCAGAATTTCGCATAATATTGCATTTTAAGCAAGTTTTCTAGCGTTTTGTTTCGTACAAAAAATCATCGAATTTAACAATATTTTGACGTTCACCATCCCCTTTTCCTTTATGTGATTTAAACAAAATATCATCGAATTAGGCAATATTTTGCCGTTTTTCCACGTTTTTGTGAATTTTCAGTTTATTGGTATTAATTCATTATATATACGATGAAAATGATGCAAACACATAGTTGATTGGATAATAACTTTAAATACTTCATTTTCAATCAACTATTTGTTTCTCGTTAAAATACTGAGTAAGATATTGAAAAGGGCAGAAGTTCTGTTTTTATTGCATATATCGAAGTTTCAGCCGGAATAGAGCGGTTTTCGTGTACATCTTCCATTGGTAATATAAACGGAAAATCAGGAACATTTTAGTTAATTCTAATGATAACACATTGATTTTTATCATTTGTATTGGAAACAACATTGTCATATGTCTTTTCTTGGAGCTAAATAATACGAAACCTCGCTCCACGATTTGAAGTTAAAATCCTCAAATATGGTTAAATAGTGACTTTTTTAACGTTTTTCATGTAGTTTGATATAACATAAATATATTTATTTTTACCAATATTTCGATACTATTTCATGTAGTATCACGATATGTGATTTGGCCTTCATATCTCAGAATTTCGCGTAATATTGCATTTTAAGCAAGTTTTCTTGCATTTTGTTTCGTACGAAAAATCATCGAATTTAGCAATATTTTGACGATTATCATCTCCTTTTCCTTTATGTGATTTAAACAAAACATCATCGAATTAGGCAATATTTTGCCGTTTTTCCACGTTTTTGTGAATTTTCAGTTTATTGGTATTAATTCATTATATATACGATAACAATGATGCAAACACATAATTGATTAGATAATAACCTTAAATACTTAATTTTCAATCAACTATTTGTTTCTCGTTAAAATACTGAGTAAGATATTAAAAATGGGAGAAGTTCTGTTTTTATTGCATATATCGACGTTTCAGCTGGAATAGAGCGGTTTTCGTGTACATCTTCAATCGGTAATATAAACGGAAAATCAGGAACATTTTAGTTAATTCTAATGAAAACACATTGATTTTTATCATTTGTATTGGAAACAACATTGTCATATGTATTTTCTTGGATCTAAATAATACGAAACCTCGCTCTATGATTTGAAGTTAAAATCATCAAATATGGTTAAATAGTGACTTTTTTCACGTTTTTCATATAGTTTGATATTACGTAAATATATTCATTTTTACCAATATTTCGATACTATTTCATGTAGTATCACGATATGTCATTTGGCCTTAAGAGAGTGATGCATAGGCTGAAGAGAGTGTTGCAGAGGCTTAAGGAAGGGATGCAGAGGCTCAAGAGAGTGATGCAAAGGCTCAAGAGAGTGATGCAGAGGCTTAAGAGAGGGATGCAGAGGCTGAAGAAAGAGATGCAGAGGCTTAAGAGAGTGATGCAGAGGTTCAAGAGAGTGATGCAAGTGATGCACAAGAGAGTGATGAGTGATGCACAAGAGAATGACGTAGAGGCTTAAGAGAGGGATGCAGAGGCTCAAGAGAATGATGCAGGGGCTCTAGAGAATGATGCAGAGGCTTAAGAGAGGGATGCAGAGGCTGAAGAGAGTGATGTAGAGGCTTAAGAGAGGAATGCAGAGGCTCAAGAGAATGATGCAGAGGCTTAAAAGAAGGATGCAGAGGCTGAAGAGAATGATGCAGAGGCTTAAGAGAGGGAAGCAGAGGCCCATGAGAGTGATGGAAAGGCTCAAACGAGTGATGTAGAGGCTCAAGAGAGCGATTCAGAGGCTTACGAGAGTGATGCAGAGGCTTAAGAGAGTGATGCAGAGGCTTAAGAGAAGGATGCAGAGGCTCAGGAGAGGGATGCAGAGGCTCATGAGAGGGATGCAGGGGCTCAAGAGAGGGATGCAGAGGCTGAAGTGAGGGATGCAGAGGCTCATGAGAGGGATGCAGGAGTTCAAGAGAGAGATGCACAGGCTCAAGAGAGGGATGCAGAGGCTCAAGTGAGGGATGAAAGTGAGGTAATTACCTCAAGTGAGGTAATAAAAAGACATTGATTTTTATCATTTGTATTGGAAACAACATCTTTATATGTCTTTTCTACGATCTAAATAATACGAAACCTCGCTTTATGATTTGAAGTTAAAATCCTCATATTTGGATAAATAGCGATTTTTTTCACGTTTTCATGTAGTGTGATTGTACGTAAATATATTCGTTTTTACCAATATTTCGATAATTCTTCATGTTTTCTCACGATATGTGATTTGGCCTTAAGTCTGAAAATTTCGCATAATATTTCATTTTTAAGCAAGTTTTCTTGCTTTTTGTTTTGTACTAAAAATCATTGAATTTAGCAGTATTTTGACGTTTATCATCCTCTTTTCCTTTATGTGATTTAAACAAAATACCATCGAATTCGGCAATATTTTGCCGTTTTCCACGTTTTTGTGAATTTTCAGTTTATTGTTAATAATTCATTAAATATACGATAAAAATGATGCATACACATAATTGATTAGAAAAAAACTTAAATACTTCATTTTCAATCAACTATTTGTTTCTCGATAAAATACTCAGTACGATATTGAAAATGCGAGATTTCTGTTTTTATTGCATATATCGACGTTTCAGCCGGATTAGAGCGGTTTTACGTGTACATCTTCCATCGGTAATATAAACGGAAAATCAGGAACATTTTAGTTAATTCTAATGAAAACACATTGATTTTTATAATTTGTATTGGAAGCAACATTTTTATATGTCTTTTCTAGGATCTAAATAATACGAAACCTCGCTTTATGATCAAGGCTCAAGTGAGTGATGCAGAGGCTCAAGAGAATGATGTAGAGGCTTAAGAGAGGGATGCAGAGGCTTAAGAGAGGGATGCAGAGGCTCAAGAGAGGGATGTAGAGGCTCAAGAGAGTGATGCAGAGGCTCAAGAGAGTGATGCAAAGGCTGAAGAGAGAGATGCAAAGGTTGCAGAGGCTCATGAGAGGGATGCAGGAGTTCAAGAGAGTGATGCAGAGGCTCAAGAAAGGGATGCAGAGGCTCAAGAGAGTGATAGAGAGGCTCAAGAGACTGATGCAGAGGCTCAAGAGAGTGATGTGGACGATCAAGAGAGTGCTGCAGAGGCTCAAGAGAGTGATGCAGAGGATCAAGAGATGGAAGCAGAGGCTTAAGAGGGTGATACAGAGGCTGAAGAGAGTGATGCAGAGGCTATAGAGAGTGATGCAGAGGCTTAAGAGAGTGATGCAGAGGCTTAAGAGAGGGATTCATAGGCTCAGGAGAGGGATGCAGAGGCTTGAGAGAGGGATGCAGGGGCTCAAGGGAGTGATGCAGAGGCTTACGAGAGTGATGCAGAGGCTTACGAGAGTGGTGCAGAGGCTTAAGAGAGGGATGCAGAGGCTCAAGAGAGTGATGCAGAGGCTTAAGAGAGTGATGCAAAGGCTGAGGAGAAGGACGCAGAGGCTCATGAGAGGGATGCAGGAGTCCAAGAGAGGGATGCAGAAGCTCAAGAAAGGGATGCAGAGGCTCAACATAGGGATGCAGAGGCTTAAGAGGATATCCCAAACATCCCAAATTCGACCCTTGAGCCATATTTTGGAGCCAAATTGTGGCTCTCTGCACATGTTCGCAGTTTGAAATTACGAATTTTTATTCCGAAAATATGTCAATTACTGAGAGAGTCGATGGGTCACATATTGCCCAAACCCCCCTGCAGTTTTCAAAATATCACAAATATCCCAAATTCGACCCTTGAGCTATATTTTGAAGCCAAATTCTGGCTCTCTGCATGTATTCGCAGTTTGAAATTACGAATTTTTATACTGAAAATATGCCAATTACTGAAAGCGGCGATGGATCACATTTTCCCCAAACCCTCCCTGCAGTTTTCAAAATATCCAAACATACCAAATTCGACCCTTGAGCCATATTTTAGAGCCAAATTCTGGCTCTTTGCACATATTTGCAAATTGAAATTACGATATTTTATACCGAAAATATGCCAATTACTGAAAGCAGCGATGGGTCACATTTTGCCCCCCCCCCCCTCCTGTAGTTTTCAAAATATCGCAAACACCCCAAATTCGACACTTGAGCCATATTTTGGAGCCAAATTTTGGCTTTCTGCATGTATTCGCAGTTTGAAATTTCGACTTTTTATACCGAAAATATGTAAATTAATGAAAGCGGCAATGGATCACATTTTGCTCAAACCTCCTGCAGTTTTCAAAATATCCCAAACATCCCAAATTTGACCCTTGAGCCATATTTTGTAGCCAAATTGGGGCTCTCTGTATATATTCGCAGTTTGAAATTACGACTTTTTATACCGAAAATATGTAAATTACTGAGAGCCGCGATGGATCACATTTTGCCCAAACCCCTCTGCAAATTTCAAATTATCCCAAACATCCAAAATTTTACCCTTGCGCTATATTTTGGAGCCAAATTCTGGCTCTCTGGAAGTATTCGTAGTTTGAAGTTACGAATATTTATACCGAAAATATGCTTATTACTGAGAGCTGCGATGGATCATATTTTCGCCATACCCTCCCTTTAGTTTTCAAAATATCCCAAACATCCCGAATTAAACGCTTGAGCCATATTTTGGAGCCAAATTCTGGCTCTCTGCAAATATTCGCAGTTTGAAATTACGACTTTTTATACCGAAAATATGCTAATTACTGAGAGCGGCGATGGATCACATTTTCGCCATACCCTCCCTGCAGTTTCCAAAATATCCCAAACATCCCAAATTTGACACTTGACCCATATTTTGGAGCCAAATTTTGGTTTTCTGCATGTATTCGTAGTTTGAAATTACGAATTTTTATACCGAAAATATGACAGTTACTGAGAGCGGGTATGGATCACATTTTGCCCAAACCCTCCATGCAGTTTTCAAAACATCCCAAACATCCCAAATTCGACCATTGACCTATATTTTGGAGCCAAATTCTGGCTCTCTGCACGTATTCGCAGTTTGAAATTACGACTTTTTATACCGAAAATATGCCAATTACTGAGAGCGGCGATGGATCACATTTTGCTCAAACCCTCCCTTCAGTTTTCAAAATATCCCAAACATCCCAAATTCGACCGTTGAGCCATATTTTGGAGCCAAATTCCGGCTTTCTGCTTTTTTTCGCAGTTTGAAACTACGACATTTAATACCGAAAATATGCCAATTACTGAAAGAGGCGATGAATCCTATTTTGCCCTAACCCTCCCTGCAATTTTCAAAATATCCCAACCATCCCAAATTCGACCCTAGAGCCATATTTTGGAGCCTAATTCTGGCCATCAGCACATATTCGCAAGTTGAAATTACGATATTTTATACCGAAAATATGCCAATTACTGAAAGCAGCGATGGGTCACATTTCACCCAATCCCCCCTGCAGTTTTCAAAATATCCCAAACATCACAAATTCGACTCTTGAGCTGTATTTTGGAGCCAAATTTTGGCTCTCTCCATGTATTCGCAGTTTGAAATTACGACTTTTTATATCGAAAATATGCCAATTACTGAAAACAGCGATGGGTCACATTTTGTCCAAACCCTCCCTGCAGTTTGCAAATTATCCCAAACATTCCAAATTCGACCCTTGAGCCATATTTTGGAGCAAAATTCTGGCTCTCCGTACATATTCGCAGGTTGAAATTACGATATTATATATCGAAAATATGCCAATTATTGAAACCAGCGATGGGTCACATTTTGCCCCCCCCCCTCCTGCAGTTTTCAAAATATCCCAAATATATGAAATTCGACGCTTGAGCCATATTTTCGAACCAAATTCGGGCTCTCTGCACGTATTCGCAGTGTGAAATTTCGAATTTTTATTCCGAAAATATGTGAATTACTGATAGAGTCGATGGGTCACATATTGCCCAAACCCCCCATGCAGTTTTCAAAATATCCCAAACATCCCAAATTTGACCCTTGAGCTATATTTTGGAGCCAAATTCTGGCTCTCTGCAAGTATTCGCAGTTTGAAGTTACGAATATTTATACTGAAAATATGCTAATTACTGAGAGCTGCGATGGATTACATTTTCGCCATACCCTACCTGCAGTTTTCAAAATATCCCAAACATCCCGAATTAGACGCTTGAGCCATATTTTGGAGCCAAATTCTGGCTCTCTGCACATATTCGCAGTTTGAAATTACGACTTTTTAGACCGAAAATATGGTAATTACTGAGAGCGGCGATGAATCACATTTTCGCCATACCCTCCCTGCAGTTTTCAAAATATCCAAACATCTCAAATTCGATCCTTGAGCCATAACGTGAAAAATTCACTATTAAAACAAATTTGAGGATTTTAACTTCGAATCATAAATCGAGGTATCGTATTATTTAGATCCAAGAAAAGACATATGACAATGTTGTTTCCAATACAAATGATAAAAATCAATGTGTTATCATTAGAATTAACTATAATGTTCATGATTTTCCGTTTATATTACCAATGGAAATGTACACGAAAACCGCTCTATTCCGGCTGAAACGTCGATATATGCAATAAAAACAGAACTTCTGCCCTTTTCAATATCTTACTCAGTATTTTAACGAGAAACAAATAGTTGATTGAAAATGAAGTATTTAAGGTTATTATCTAATCAATTATGTGTTTGCATCATTTTTATCGTATATATAATGAATTATTACCAATAAACTGAAAATTCACAAAAACGTGGAAAAACGGAAAATATTGCCTAATTCGATGATATTTTGTTTAAATCACATAAAGAAAAAAGGGATGATAAACGTCAAAATATTGGTAAATTCGATGATTTTTCGTACGAAACAAAACGCAAGAAAACTTGCTTAAAATGCAATATTATGCGAAATTCTGAGATTTGAAGGCCAAATCACATATCGTGATACGACATGAAATAGTATCGAAATATTGGTAAAAATGAATATATTTACGTAATATCAAACTATATGAAAAACGTGAAAAAAGTCACTATTTAATCATATTTGAGGATTTTAACTTCAAATCATAGAGCGAGGTTTCGTATTATTTAGATCCAAGAAAAGACATATGACAATGTTGTTTCCAATACAAATGATAAAAATCAATGTACTTCATTAGAATTAACTAAAATGTTCCTGATTTTCCGTTTATATTACCGATTGAAGATGTACACGAAAACCGCTCTATTCCAGCTGAAACGTCGATATATGCAATAAAAACAGATCTTCTCCCCTTTTCAATATCTTACTCAGTAATTTAACGAGAAACAAATAGTTGATTGAAAATGAAGTATTTAAGGTTATTATCCAATGAATTATGTGTTTGCATCATTTTTATCGTATATATAATGAATTAATACCAATAAACTGAAAATTCACAAAAACGTGGAAAAACGGCAAAATATTGCCTAATTCGATGATATTTTGTTTAAATCACATAAAGGAAAAGGGGATGATAAACGTCAAAATATTGTTAAATTCGATGATTTTTTGTACGAAACAAAATGCAAGAAAACTTGCTTAAAATGCAATATTATGCGAAATTCTGAGATATGAAGGCCAAATCACATATCGTGATAATACATGAAATAGTATCAAAATATTTGTAAAAAATGAATATATTTACATAATATCAAACTATATGAAGAACGTAAAAAAGTCACTATTTTACCATATTCGAGGATTTTAACTTCAAATCATAGAGCGAGGTTTCGTATTATTTAGATCCAAGAAAAGACATGACAATGTTGTTTCCAATACAAATGATTAAAATCAATATGTTTTTATTACAATTAACTAAAATGTTCCTGATTTTCCGTTTATATTACGGGTGCAAGATTTACACGTAAAAACGCTCTAATCCAGCTGAAACGTCGATATATGCAATAAAAAAATAAAACTTCTCCCCTTTTCAATACCTTACTCAGTATTTCAACGAGAAACAAATAGATGATTAAAAATGAGGTATTTAAGGTTAATTTCTAATCAGTTACGTGTTTGCATAATTTTTATCGTATATTTAATGAATTAATACCAATAAACTGAAAATTCACAAAAACGTGGAAAAACGACAAAATATTGCCTAATTCGATGATATTTTGTTTAAATCACATAAAGGAAAAATGGGATGATAAACGTGAAAATATTACTAAATTCGATGATGTTTAATACGAAACAAAATGCAAGAAAACTTGCTTAAAATGCAATATTATGCGAAATTCTGAGATATGAAGGCCAAATCACATATCGTGATACTACATGAAATAGTATCGAAATATTGGTTAAAACAAATATATTTACGTAATAACAAACTACATGAAAAACGTTAAAAAGTCACTATTTAACCATATTTGATGATTTTAACTTCAAATCATGGAGCGAGGTTTCGTATTATTTAGCTCCAAGAAAAGACATATGACAATGTTGTTTCCAATACAAATGATAAAAATCAATGTGTTATCATTAGAATTAAATAAAATGTTCCTGATTTTCCGTTTAAATTACCAATGGAAGATGTACACGAAAACCGCTCTATTCCGGCTGAAACGTCGATATATGCAATAAAAACAGAACTTCTGCCCTTTTCAATATCTTACTCAGTATTTTAACGAGAAACAAATAGTTGATTGAAAATGAAGTATTTAAGGTTATTATCCAATCAATTATGTGTTTGCATCATTTTTATCGTATATATAATGAATTAATACCAATAAACTGAAAATTCACAAAAACGTGGAAAAACGGCAAAATATTGCCTAATTCGATGATATTTTGTTTAAATCACATAAAGGAAAAGGGGATGATAAACGTCAAAATATTGTTAAATTCGATGATTTTTTGTACGAAACAAAACCAGCTCAAGAGAGGGATGCAGAGGCTCAAATGAGGGATGCAGAAGCACAAGAGAGGGATGCAGAGGCTCAAGAAAGGGATGCAGAGGCTTAGGAAAGTGATGCAGAGGCTCAAAAAAGGGATGCAGAGGCTTAAGAGAGTGATGCAGAGGCTGAAGAGAGTGTAGCAGAGGCTTAAGAGAGGGATGCAGAGGCTCAAGAGAGTGATGCAAAGGCTCACGAGAGTGATGCAGAGGCTGAAGAGAGTGTTGCAGAGGCTCAAGAGAGGGATGCAAAGGCTCAATACAAATGATAAAAATCAATGTGTTATCATTAGAATTAACTAAAATGTTCCTGATTTTCCGTTTATATTACCAATGGAAGATGTACACGAAAACCGCTCTATTCCGGCTGAAACGTCGATATATGCAATAAAAACAGAACTTCTGCCCTTTTCAATATCTTACTCAGTATTTTAACAAGAAACAAATAGTTGATTGAAAATGAAGTATTTAAGGTTATTATGCATCCCTCTCTTGATTCTCTGCATCACTCTCTTGAGCCTCTGCATCATACTCTTGAGCCTCTGCATCCCTCTCTTAAGCCTCTACATCATTCTCTTGAGCCTCTGCATCACTCTCTTGAGCCTTGATCATAATGCGAGGTTTCGTATTATTTACATCCTAGAAAAGACATATAAAAATGTTGTTTCCAATACAAATGATAAAAATCAATGTGTTTTTATTAGAATTAACAAAAATGTTCCTGAAAACACATAAAAATGTTGTTTCCAATAAAAATAATAAAAATCAATGTTTTTTCATTAGAATTAACTAAAATGTTCCTGATTTTCCGTTTATATTACCGATGGAAGATGTACACGTAAAACCGCTCTAATCCGGCTGAAACGTCGATATATGCAATAAAAACAGAATTTCTCGCATTTTCAATATCGTACTGAGTATTTTATCGAGAAACAAATAGTTGATTGAAAATGAAGTATTTAAGTTTTTTTCTAATCAATTATGTGTTTGCATCATTTTTTTCGTATATTTAATGAATTATTAACAATAAACTGAAAATTCACAAAAACGTGGGAAAACGGCAAAATATTGCCTAATTCGATGGTATTTTGTTTAAATCACATAAAGGAAAAGAGGATGATAACCGTCAAAATACTGTTAATTCAATGATTTTTAGTACAAAACAAAAAGGAAGAAAACTTGCTTAAAAATGAAATATTATGCGAAATTCTCAGACTTAAGGCCAAATCACATATCGTGAGAAAACATGAAGAATTATCGAAATATTGGTAAAAACGAATATATTTACGTACAATCACACTACATGAAAAACGTGAAAAAATCGCTATTTTTCCAAATTTGAGGATTTTAACTTCAATTCATAAAGCGAGGTTTCGTATTATTTAGATCCTAGAAAAGACATATAAAGATGTTGTTTCCAATACAAATGATAAAAATCAATATGTTTTCATTACCTCACTTGAGGTAATCACATTACCTCACTTAAGGTAATTACCTCACTTTCATCCCTCACTTGAGCCTCTGGATCCCTCTCTTGAGCCTCTGCATCACTCTCTTGAACTCCTGCGTCCCTCTCATGAGCCTCTGCATCCCTCACTTGAGCCTTTGCATCACTCTCTTAAGCCTCTGCATCCCTCTCTTGAGCCTCTGCGTCACTCTCAAGAGCCTCTGCATCCCTCTCTTGTGCCTCTGCTTCCCTCACTTGAGCCTCTGCATCCCTCTCTTGAGCCTCTGCATCACTCTCAAGAGCCTCTGCATCCCTCTCTTGTGCCTCTGCATCCCTCACTTGAGCGCCTGCATCCCTCTCTTGAGCCTCTGCATCCCTCGCTTGAGCCTCTGCATCCCTCTCTTAAGCCTTTGCATCACTCTCTTGAGCCTCTGCATCCCTCTCTTAAGCCTCTGCAACACTCTCTTCAGCCTCTGAATCACTCTCTTAAGTCTCTGCATCCCTCTCTTGAGCCTCTGCATCCCTCTCTTAAGCCTCTGCAGCACTCTCTTGAGCCTTTGCATCACTCTCTTGAGCCTCTACATCCCTCTCTTAAGCCTCTGCAACACTCTCTTCAGCCTCTGCATCACTCTCTTCAGCCTTTGCATCACTCTCTTGAGCCTCTGCATCACTCTCTTAAGCCTCTGCATCCCTCACTTGAGCCTCTGCATCCCTCTCTTGAGCCTCTGCATCCCTCTCTTGAGCCTGTTCATCCCTCTCTTTAGCCTCTGCATCCCTCTCTTGAGCCTCTGCACCACTCTCTTAAGCCTCTGCATCACTCTCGTAAACCTCTAAATCACTCCCATGAGCCTCTCTATCACTCTCTTTAGCCCCTGCATCCGTCTATTGAGCCTCTGCATCACTCTCATGAGCCTCGGCATCATCCTCTTAAGCCTCTGCTTCCCTCTTTTGAGCCTCTGCATCACTTTCTTAAGCCTCTGCATCCGTTTCTGGAGCCTCTGCATCTCTCTCTTCAACTCCTCCATCCCTCTCATGAGGCTTTGCATCCTTCTCTTGAGCCTTTGCATCACTCGCTTAAGCCTCTACATCCCTCTCTTGAGCCTCTGCATCACTCTCGTGAGTCTCTGCACCAAACGCTTGAGCCTTTGCATCACTCTCTTAAGCCTCTGCATCACTCTCTTGATCCTCTGCATCCCTCTCTTGAGCCCCTGCATCCTTCTCTTATGCCTCTGCATCACTCTCAAGAGCCTCTGCATCCCTCTCTTGTGCCTCGGCATCCCTCACTTGAGCCTCTGCATCCTTCTCTTGAGCCCCTGCATCCCTCTCTTGAGCCTCTGCATCCCTCTCTTGAGCCTCTGCATCCTTCTCTTAAGCCTCTGCAACACTCTCTTCAGCCTCTGCATCACTCTCTTCAGCCTCTGCATCAACACTCTTCAGCCTCTGCATCACTCTCTTAAGCCTCTGCATCCCTCTCAAGAGCCTCTGCATCCCTCTCTTAAGCCTCTGCAACACTCTCTTCAGCCTCTTCATCACTTTCTTGAGCCTTTGCATCACTCTCTTAAGCCTCTGCATCACTCTCGTAATCCTCTGAATCACTCTCTTGAGCCTCTGCATCCCTCTCTTGAACTCCTGCATCCCTCTCATGAGCCTCTGCATCCCTCTCTTGAGCCTTTGCATCACTCTCTTAAGCCTCTGCATCCCTCTCTTGAGCCTCTGCATCACTCTCAAGAGCCTCTGCATCCCTCGCTTGTGCCTCAGCATCCCTCACTTGAGCCTCTGCATCCCTCTCTTGAGCCTCTGCATCCTTCTCTTGGGCCTCTACATCCCTCTCTTGAGCCTCTGCATCCCTCTCTTAAGCCTTTGCATCACTCTCTTAAGCCACTGCATCCCTCTCTTGAGCACACTGCATCACTCTCAAGAGCCTCTGCATCCCTCGCTTGTGCCTCTGCATCCCTCACTTGAGCCTCTACATCCCTCTCTTGAGGGATGCAGAGCAATAAACTGAAAATGCAGAACACTGAACTGAAAATTCACAAAAACGTGGAAAAACGGCAAAATATTGCCTAATTCGATGATATTTTGTTTAAATCACATAAAGGAAAAGGGGATGATGAAATTCAAAATATACCTAAATTCAATGATTTTTAGTACAAAACAAAACGTTAGAAAACTTCCTTAAAAATGCAATATTATGCGAAAATCTCAGATTTTAAGCCAAATAACATATCGTGAGAAAACATGAAGTATTATCGAAATATTGGTAAAAATGAATATATTTACGTACAATCACACTATATGTAAAACGTGAAAAAAATCGCTATATTACCAAATTTCAGGATTTTAACTTCAAATCATAAAGCGAGGTTCCATATTATTTAGACCCTAGAAAACACATATAAAGATGTTGTTTCCAATACAAATGATAAAAATCAATGTGTTTTCATTAAAATACTCTAAAATGTTCCTGATTTTCCGTTTATATTACCGATGGAAGATGTACACGTAAAACCGCTCTAATCCGGCTGAAATGTCGATATATGCAATAAAAACAGAACTTCTCCCCTTTTCAATATTTTACTCAGTCTTTTACCGAGAAACAAATAGTTGATTGAAAATGAAGTATTTAAGGTTAATTTCTAATCAATTATGTGTTTGCATAATTTTTATCGTATATATAATGAATTAATACCAATAAACTGAAAATTCACAAAAACGTGGAAAACGGCAAAATATTGCCTAATTCGATGATATTTTGTTAAAATCACTTAATGGAAAAGGGGATGATAAACGTCAAAATATTGCTAAATTCGATGATTTTTAGTACAAAACAAAATGCAAGAAAACTTGCTTAAAATGCAAAATTTGAAAGCCAAATCACATATCGTGAGAAAACATGAAGAATTATCGAAATATTGAATAAAAACGAATATATTTACGTACAATCACACTACATGAAAAACGTGAAAAAAATCGCTATATTACTAAATTTTACGATTTTTACTTCAAATCATAAAGCGAGGTTTCGTATTTTTTATATTTTTATAGCCTCTTCATCACTCTCTTCAGCCTTTGCATCACTCTCATGAGCCTCTGCATCACTTTCTTAAGCCTCTGCATCCCTTTCGTGACTCTCTGCATCATTCTCTTGAACTCCTGCATCCCTCTAATTAGCCTTTGCATCCCTCTCCTGAGCGTTTGCATCACTCTCTTAAGCCTCTGCATCCCTATCTTAAGCCTCTGCATCCCTTTTTGAGCCTCTGTTTCACTTTCTTAAGCCTCTGCATCCCTTTTTTGAGCCTCTGCATCACTTTCTTAAGCCTCTGTATCCATTTCTTGAGCCTCTGCATCATTTTCTTGAACTCCTGCATCCATCTCATGAGCCTCTGCATCCCTCTCCTAAGCCTTTGCATCACTCTTGAGCCTTTGCATCACTCTCTTGAGCCTCTGCATCACTCTCTTAAGCCTCTGCAACACTCTCTTCAGCCTCTGCATCACTCTCTTGAGCCTTTGCATCACTCTCTTGAGACTCTGCATCCCTCTCTTAAGCCTCTGCTACACTCTTTTCAGCCTCTGCATCATTCTCTTAAGCCTCTGCATCTCTCTCATGAGCCTCTGCGTCACTCTCAAGAGCCTCTGCATCCCTCTCTTGTGCCTCTGCATCACTCACTTGAGCCTCTGCATCCCTCTCTTGAGCCCCTGCATCCCTCTCCTGAGCTTCTGCATCCCTCTCTTAGGCCTCTACATCATTCTCTTGTGCCTCTGCATCACTCTCTTGAACCTCTGCATCACTCTCTTAAGCCTTACCATCTCTCTCTTCAGCCTCTGCATCACTCTCTTGATCCTCTGCATCCTTCTCTTAAGCCTCTGCATCACTCTCTTGAGCCTTTGCATCACTCTCTTGAGCCTCTGCATCCCTCTCTTAAGCCTCTGCAACACTCTCTTCAGCATATGCATCACTCTCTTAAGCCTCTGCATCCCTCTCTTGAGCCTTTGCATCCCTCTCTTATGCCTCTGCATTACTCTCTTCAGCCTCTGCATCACTCTCTTGAGCCTTTGCATCACTCTCCTGAGCCTCTGCATCCCTCTCTTAAGCCTCTGCATCCCTTTTTTGAGCCTCTGCATCACTTTCTTAAGCCTCTGCATCGCTTTCGTGAGCCTCTGCATCATTCTCTTGAACTCCTACATCCCTCTAATGAGCCTTTGCATCCCTCTCCTGAGCCTTTGCATCACTCTCTTAAGCTTCTACATCCCTATCGTAAGCCTCTGCATCCCTTTTTGAGCCTCTGCTTCACTTTCTTAAGCCTCTTCATCCCTTTTTTGAGCCTCTGCATCACTTTCTTAAGCCTCTGTATCCCTTTCTTGAGCCTCTGCATCATTCTCATGAACTCTTGCATCCCTCTCATGAGCCTCTGCATCCCTCTCCTTAGCCTTTGCATCACTCTCGCAAGCCTCTGCATCCCTCTCATGAGCCTCTGCGTCACTCTCAAGAGCCTCTGCATCCCTCTCTTGTGCCTCTGCATCCCTCACTTGAGCTTCCGCATCCCTCTCTTGAGCCCCTGCATCCCTATCTTGAGCCTCTGCATCCCTCTCTTGAGTCCCTGCATCCCTATCTTGAGCCTCTGCATCCCTCTCTTGAGCCTCTGCATCCCATTCAGGGATGCAGGGGGCTCAAATGTGACCCATCGTCGCTCTCAGTAATTGGCATATTTTCGGTATAAAAAGACGTAATTTCAAACTGCGAATACGTGCAGAGAGCCAGAATTTTGCTCCAAAATATGGCTCACGTGTCGAACTTGGATTGTTTGGGATATTTTGAAAACTGCAGGGGGTTTTGGGCAAAACGAGCCTTATCGCCGATCTCATTAATTGGCATATTTTCGGTATAAAATGTCGTAATTTCAAACTTCGAATACGCAGAGAACCAGAATTTGGCTCCAAAATATGGATCTAGCGTCGAAATTGGGATGTTTGGGAAATTTTGAAAACTGCAGGCGGGTTTGAGCAAAATGTGACCTAGCGCCGCTCTCAGTAATTAGCATATTTTCGAAATAAAAAGTCGTAATTTCAAACTGCGAACACGTGCAGAGAGCCAAAATTTAGCTCCAAAATATGGCTCACGCGCGGAACTTGGAATGTTTGGGTTATTATCAAAACTACAGGGGGGGTTTGGGCAAAATGTGACCCATCGCTGCTCTCAGTAATTGGCGTATTTTCGGTATATAAAGGCGTAACTTCAAACTGCCAACACGTGCCGAGAGCTAGAATTTGGCTCCAAAATATGGCTCAAGCGTCGAATTTGGGATGTTTGAGATATTTTGAAAACTGCAAAGAGGGTTTGGGCAAAATGTGACTCATCTCCGCTCTCTGTAATTGGCATATTTTCGGTATAAAAAGTCGAAATTTCAAACTGCAAATACGTGCAGAGAGCCAGAATTTGGCCCTAAAATATGGCTCAAGGGTCGAATTTGGGATGTTTGGAATATTTTGAAAACTAAAGGGGATGCTCACGAAAGCGATGCAGAGGCTTAAGAAAGTGATGCAGAGGCTCAAAAAAGGGATGCACAGGCTTAAGAGAGGGATGCAGAGGCTTAAGAAAGTGATGCAGAGGCTCAAAAAAGGGATGCAGAGGCTTAAGAGAGGGATGCAGAGGCTTAAGAAAGTGATGCAGAGGATCAAAAAAGGGATGCAGAGGCTTAAGAGAGGGATGAAGAGGCTGAAGAGAGTGTTGCAGAGGCTTAAGAGAGGGATGCAGAGGCTCAAGAGAGGGATGCAGAGGCTTAAGAGTGTGATGCATAGGCTGAAGAGAGTGTTGCAGAGGCTTAAGAGAGGGATGCAGAGGCTCAAGAGAGTGATGCAAAGGCTCAAGAGAGTGATGCAGAGGCTTAAGAGAGGGATGCAGAGGCTGAAGAAAGAGATGCAGAGGCTGAAGAGAGTGATGCAGAGGTTCAAGAGAGTGATGCAGAGGCACAAGAGAATGATGTAGAGGCTTAAGAGAGGGATGCAGAGGCTTAAGAAAGTGATGCAGAGGCTCAAAAAAGGGATGCAGAGGCTTAAGAGAGGGATGCAGAGGCTGAAGAGAGTGTTGCAGAGGCTTAAGAGAGGGAAGCAGAGGCTCAAGAGAGGGATGCAGAGGCTTAAGAGAGTGATGCATAGGCTGAAGAGAGTGTTGCAGAGGATTAAGAGAGTGATGCAAAGGCTCAAGAGAGTGATGCAGAGGCTTAAGAGAGGGATTATATTCATTTTTACCAATATTTCGATACTATTTCATGTAGTATCACGATATGTGATTTGGCCTTCAAATCTCAGAATTTCGCATCATATTGCATTTTAAGCAAGTTTTCTTGCATTTTGTTTCGTACGAAAAATCATCGAATTTAGCAATATTTTGACGTTTATCATCCCCTTTTCCTTTATGTGATTTAAACAAAATATTAACGAATTAGGCAATATTTTGCCGTTTTTCCACGTTTTTGTGAATTTTCAGTTTATTGTTATTAATTCATTAAATATACGATAAAAATGATGCAAACACATAATTGATTAGAAATTAACCTTAAATACTTCATTTTCAATCAACCATTTGTTTCTCGTTAAAATACTGAGTAAGAGATTAAAAAGGGGAGAAGTTCTGTTTTTATTGCATATATCGACGTTTCAGCCGGAATAGAGCAGTTTTACCGGTACATCTTCCATCGGTAATATAAACGGAAAATCAGGAACATTTTAGTAAATTCTAATGAAAACACATTGATTTTTATCATTTGTATTGGAAACAACATTGTCATATGTCTTTTCTTGGATCTAAATAATACGAAACCTCGCTCTATGATTTGAAGTTAAAATCCTCATATATGGTAAAATAGTGACTTTTTTCACGTTTTCTATGTAGTGTGATCTTACGTAAATATATTCGTTTTTACCAATATTTCGATACTACTTCATGTAGTATCACGATATGTGATTTGGCCTTCAAATCTCAGAATGTCGCATAATATAGCATTTTAAGCAAGTTTTCTTGCATTTTGTTTCGTACGAAAAATCATCGAATTTAGCAATATTTTGACGCTTATCATCCCCTTTTCCTCTATGTGATTTAAACAGAATATCATCGAATTAGGCAATATTTTGCCGTTTTTCACGTTTTTGTGAATTTTCAGTTTATGGGTATTAATTCACTATATATACGTAAAAATGATGCAAACACATAATTCATTAGATAATAACCTTAAAAACTTCATTTTCAATCAACTATTTGTTTCTCGTTAAAATACTGAGGAAGAGATTGAAAAGGGGAGAAGTTCTGTTTTTATTGCATATATCGACGTTTCAGCCGGAATAGAGCGGTTTTCGTGTACATCTTCCATCGGTAATATGAACGGAAAATCAGGAACATTTTAGTTAATTCTAATGAAAACATATTGATTTTTATCATTTGTATTGGAAACAACATTGTCATATGTCTTTTCTTGGATCTAAATAATACGAAACCTCGCTCTATGATTTGAAGTTAACATCCTCATATATGGTAAAATAGTGACTTTTTCACGTTTTCCATGTAGTGTGATTTTACGTAAATATATTCGTTTTTACCAATATTTCGATACTACTTCATGTAGTATCACGATATGTGATTTGGCCTTCAAATCTCAGAATGTCGCATAATATAGCATTTTAAGCAAGTTTTCTTGCATTTTGTTTCGTACGAAAAATCATCGAATTTAGCAATATTTTGACGCTTATCATCCCCTTTTCCTCTATGTGATTTAAACAAAATATCATCGAATTAGGCAATATTTTGCCGTTTTTCCACGTTTTCGTGAATTTTCAGTTTATGGGTATTAATTCACTATATATACGATAAAAATGATGCAAACACATAATTGATTTTAATAACCTTAAAAACTTCTTTTACAATCAACTATTTGTTTCTCGTTAAAATACTGAGTAAGAGATTGAAAAGGGGAGAAGTTCTGTTTTTATTGCATATATCGACGTTTCAGCCGGAATAGAGCGGTTTTCGTGTACATCTTCCATCAGTAATATAAGCGGAAAATCAGAAACATTTTAGTTAATTCTAATGAAAACTTATTGATTTTTATCATTTGTATTGGAAACAAAATTGTCATATGTCTTTTCTTGGATCTAAATAATACGAAACCTCGCTCTATGATTTGAAGTTAAAATCCTCATATATGGTAAAATAGTGACTTTTTTCACGTTTTCCATGTAGTGTGATTTTACGTAAATATATTCGTTTTTACCAATATTTCGATACTACTTCATGTAGTATCACGATATGTGATTTGGCCTTCAAATCTCAGAATGTCGAATAATATAGCATTTTAAGCAAGTTTTCTTGCATTTTGTTTCGTACGAAAAATCATCGAATTTAGCAATATTTTGACGTTTATCATCCCATTTTCCGCTATGTGATTTAAACAAAATATCATCGTATTAGGCAATATTTAACCGTTTTTCCACGTTTTTGTGAATTTTCAGTTTATGGGTATTAATTCACTATATATACGTAAAAATGATGCAAACACATAATTGATTAGATAATAACCTTAAAAACTTCATTTTCAATCAACTATTTGTTTCTCGTTAAAATACTGAGTAAGAGATTGAAAAGGGGAGAAGTTCTGTTTTTATTGCATATATCGACGTTTCAGCCGGAATAGAGCGGTTTTCGTGTACATCTTCCATCGGTAATATAAACGGAAAATCAGGAACATTTTAGTTAATTCTAATGAAAACACATTGATTTTTATCATTTGTATTGGAAACAACATTGTCATATGTCTTTTCTTGGATCTAAATAATACGAAACCTCGCTCTATGATTTGAAGTTAAAATCCTCATATATGGTAAAATAGTGACTTTTTTCACGTTTTCCATGTAGTGTGATTTTACGTAAATATATTCGTTTTTACCAATATTTCGAGAATGTTATGCTGAAGAGAATGATGCAGAGGCTTAAGAGAGGATGCAGAGGCTGAAGAAAATGATGCAGAGGCTTAAGAGAGAGATGCAGAGGCCCATTAGAGTGATGGAAAGGCTCAAGCGAGTGATTCAGAGGCTCAAGAGAGTGATTCAGAGGCTTACGAGAGTGATGCAGAGGCTTAAGAGAGTGATGCAGAGGCTTAAGAGAAGGATGCAGAGGCTCAAGAGAGAGGGATGCAGAGGCTCAAGAGAGGGATGCAGGGGCTCAAGAGAGGGATGCAGAGGCTCAAATGAGGGATGCAGAGGCTCATGAGAGTGATGCAGGAGTTCAAGAGAGTGATGCAGAGGCTCAAGAGAGGGATGCAGAGGCTCAAGTGAGGGATGAAAGTGAGGTAATGAAAAGACATTGATTTTTATCATTTGTATTGGAAACAACATCTTTATATGTCTTTTCTACGATCTAAATAATACGAAACCTCGCTTTATGATTTGAAGTTAAAATTCTCAAATTTCGAAAATAGCGATTTTTTTCACGTTTTTCATGTAGTGTGATTGTACGTAAATATATTCGTTTTTTACTAATATTTCGATAATTTTTCATGTTTTCTCACGATATGTGATTTGGCCTTAAGTCTGAGAATTTCGCATAATATTTCATTTTTAAGAAAGTTTTCTTGCTTTTTGTTTTGTACTAAAAATCATTGAATTTAGCAGTATTTTGACGTTTATCATCCTCTTTTCATTTATGTGATTTAAACAAAATACCATCGAATTCGGCAATATTTTGCCGTTTTCCACGTTTTTGTGTATTTTCAGTTTATTGTTAATAATTCATTAAATATACGATAAAAATGATGCAAACACATAATTGATTAGAAAAAACTTAAATACTTCATTTTCAATCAACTATTTGTTTCTCGATAAAATACTCAGTAAGATATTGAAAATGCGAGAAGTTCTGTTTTTATTGCATATATCGACGTTTCAGCTGGATTAGAGCGGTTTTACATGTATATCTTCCATCGGTTATATAAACGGAAAATCAGGAACATTTTAGTTAATTCTAATGAAAACTTATTGATTTTTATCATTTGTATTGGAAACAAAATTGTCATATGTCTTTTCTTGGATCTAAATAATACGAAACCTCGCTCTATGATTTGAAGTTAAAATCCTCATATATGGTAAAATAGTGACTTTTTTCACGTTTTCCATGTAGTGTGATTTTACGTAAATATATTCGTTTTTACCAATATTTCGATACTACTTCATGTAGTATCACGATATGTGATTTGGCCTTCAAATCTCAGAATGTCGAATAATATAGCATTTTAAGCAAGTTTTCTTGCATTTTGTTTCGTACGAAAAATCATCGAATTTAGCAATATTTTGACGTTTATCATCCCCTTTTCCGCTATGTGATTTAAACAAAATATCATCGTATTAGGCAATATTTAACCGTTTTTCCACGTTTTTGTGAATTTTCAGTTTATGGGTATTAATTCACTATATATACGTAAAAATGATGCAAACACATAATTGATTAGATAATAACCTTAAAAACTTCATTTTCAATCAACTATTTGTTTCTCGTTAAAATACTGAGTAAGAGATTGAAAAGGGGAGAAGTTCTGTTTTTATTGCATATATCGACGTTTCAGCCGGAATAGAGCGGTTTTCGTGTACATCTTCCATCGGTAATATAAACGGAAAATCAGGAACATTTTAGTTAATTCTAATGAAAACACATTGATTTTTATCATTTGTATTGGAAACAACATTGTCATATGTCTTTTCTTGGATCTAAATAATACGAAACCTCGCTCTATGATTTGAAGTTGAAATCCTCATATATGGTAAAATAGTGACTTTTTTCACGTTTTCCATGTAGTGTGATTTTACGTAAATATATTCGTTTTTACCAATATTTCGAGAATGTTATGCTGAAGAGAATGATGCAGAGGCTTAAGAGAGGATGCAGAGGCTGAAGAAAATGATGCAGAGGCTTAAGAGAGAGATGCAGAGGCCCATTAGAGTGATGGAAAGGCTCAAGCGAGTGATTCAGAGGCTCAAGAGAGTGATTCAGAGGCTTACGAGAGTGATGCAGAGGCTTAAGAGAGTGATGCAGAGGCTTAAGAGAAGGATGCAGAGGCTCAAGAGAGAGGGATGCAGAGGCTCAAGAGAGGGATGCAGGGGCTCAAGAGAGGGATGCAGAGGCTCAAATGAGGGATGCAGAGGCTCATGAGAGGGATGCAGGAGTTCAAGAGAGTGATGCAGAGGCTCAAGAGAGGGATGCAGAGGCTCAAGTGAGGGATGAAAGTGAGGTAATGAAAAGACATTGATTTTTATCATTTGTATTGGAAACAACATCTTTATATGTCTTTTCTACGATCTAAATAATACGAAACCTCGCTTTATGATTTGAAGTTAAAATTCTCAAATTTCGAAAATAGCGATTTTTTTCACGTTTTTCATGTAGTGTGATTGTACGTAAATATATTCGTTATTTACTAATATTTCGATAATTTTTCATGTTTTCTCACGATATGTGATTTGGCCTTAAGTCTGAGAATTTCGCATAATATTTCATTTTTAAGAAAGTTTTCTTGCTTTTTGTTTTGTACTAAAAATCATTGAATTTAGCAGTATTTTGACGTTTATCATCCTCTTTTCATTTATGTGATTTAAACAAAATACCATCGAATTCGGCAATATTTTGCCGTTTTCCACGTTTTTGTGTATTTTCAGTTTATTGTTAATAATTCATTAAATATACGATAAAAATGATGCAAACACATAATTGATTAGAAAAAACTTAAATACTTCATTTTCAATCAACTATTTGTTTCTCGATAAAATACTCAGTAAGATATTGAAAATGCGAGAAGTTCTGTTTTTATTGCATATATCGACGTTTCAGCTGGATTAGAGCGGTTTTACATGTATATCTTCCATCGGTTATATAAACGGAAAATCAGGAACATTTTAGTTAATTCTAATGAAAACACATTGATTTTTATCATTTGTATTGGAAACAACATTTTTATATGTCTTTTCTAGGATCTAAATAATACGAAACGTCGCTTTATGATCAAGGCTCAAGAGATTGATGCAGAGGCTCAAGAGAATGATGTAGAGGCTTAAGAGAGGGATGCAGAGGCTCAAGGGTATGATGCAGAGGCTCAAGAGAGTGATGCCGAGAATCAAGAGAGGGATGCAGAGGCTTAAGAGAGTGATGCAGAGGCTCAGGAGAGTGATGCAGAGGCTCAAGAGAGTGATAGAGAGGCTCAAGAGAGTGATGCAGAGGCTCAAGAGAGTGATGCAGACAATCAAGAGAGTGCTGCAGAGGCTCAAGAGAGTGATGCACAGGATCAAGAGAGGGAAGCAGAGGCTTAAAAGGGTGAAGCAGAGGCTGAAGAGAGTGATGCAGAGGCTATAGAGAGTGATGCAGAGGCTTAAGAGAGTGATAAAGAGGCTTAAAATAGGCATGCATAGGCTCAGGAGAGGGATGCAGAGGCTTGAGAGACGGATGCGGGGGCTCTAGGGAGTGATGCAGAGGCTGTAGAGAGTGATGCAGAGGCTTAAGAGAGTGATACAGAGGCGGAATAGAGTGTAGCAGATGTTTAAGAGAGGGATGCAGAGGCTCAAGTGAGGGATGCAGAGGCCTAAGAGAGTGATGCAGAGGCTGAAGATAGTGTTGCAGAGGCATAAGAGAGAGATGTAGAGGGACAAGAGAGTGATGCAAAGGCTCAAGAGAGTGATGCAGAGGCTTAAAAGAGGGATGCTGAGGCTCAAGAGAGTAATGCAGAGACATAAGAGGGTGATGCAGAGGCTCAAGAGAGTGATGCAGAGGCTTGAGAGAGGGATGCAGGGGCTCAAGAGAGTGATGCAGAGGCTTAAGAGAGGGATGCAGAGGCTCAAGAGAGGGATGTAGAGGCCCAAGAGAGGGATGCAGAGGCTCAAGAGAGGGATGCAGAGGCTCAAGAGAGGGATGCAGAGGCTTAAGAGAGTGATGCACAGGCTTAAGAGAGTGAGGCAGAGGCTTAGGAGAGGGATGCAGAGGCTCAAGAGAGTAATGCAGAGACTTAAGAGGGTGATGCAGAGGCTCAAGAGAGTGATGCAGAGGCTGAAGAGAGTGAGGCAGAGGCTTAGGAGAGGGATGCAGAGGCTCAAGAGAGTAATGCAGAGACTTAAGAGGGTGATGCAGAGGCTCAAGAGAGTGATGCAGAGGCTTGAGAGAGGGATGCAGGGGCTCAAGAGAGTGATGCAGAGGCTTAAGAGAGGGATGCAGAGGCTCAAGAGAGGGATGTAGAGGCCCAAGAGAGGGATGCAGAGGCTCAAGAGAGGGATGCAGAGGCTCAAGAGAGGGATGCAGAGGCTCAAGAGAGTGATGCACTGGCTTAAGAGAGTGAGGCAGAGGCTTAGGAGAGGGATGCAGAGGCTCAAGAGAGTAATGCAGAGACTTAAGAGGGTGATGCAGAGGCTCAAGAGAGTGATGCAGAGGCTGAAGAGAGTGAGGCAGAGGCTTAGGAGAGGGATGCAGAGGCTCAAGAGAGTAATGCAGAGACTTAAGAGGGTGATGCAGAGGCTCAAGAGAGTGATGCAGAGGCTTGAGAGAGGGATGCAGGGGCTCAAGAGAGTGATGCAGAGGCTTAAGAGAGGGATGCAGAGGCTCAAGAGAGGGATGTAGAGGCCCAAGAGAGGGATGCAGAGGCTCAAGAGAGGGATGCAGAGGCTCAAGAGAGTGATGCACAGGCTTAAAAGAGTGAGGCAAAGTCTTAGGAGAGGGATGCAGAGGCTCAAGAGAGTAATGCAGAGACTTAAGAGAGGGATGCAGAGGCTCAAGAGAGGGATGCAGAGGCCCAAGTGAGGGATGCAGAAGCACAAGAGAGGGATGCAGAGGCTCTTGAGAGTGATGCAGAGGCTCAAGAGAGGGATGCAGAGGCTTAAGAGAGTGATGCAAAGGCTCAAGAGAGTGACGCAGAGGCTCAAGAGAGTGATAGAGAGGCTCAAGAGAGGGATGCAGAGGCTCAAGAGAGTGATTCAGTGGCTTACGAGAGTGATGCACAGGCTTAAGAGAGTGATGCAGAAGCTTAAGAGAGGGATGCAGGGGCTCAAGAGAGGGATGCAGAGGCTCAAGTGAGGGATGCAGAGGCACAAGAGAGGGATGCAGAGGCTTAAGAGAGGGATGCAGAGGCTTAAGAGAGTGATGCAAAGGCTTAGGAGAAGGATGCAGAGGCTCATGAGAGAGACGCAGGAGTTCATGACAATGATGCAGAGGCTGAAGAAAGGGATGCAGAGGCTTAATAAAGTGAAGCAGAGGCTCAAAAAAGGGATGCAGAGGCTTAGGAGAGGGATGCAGAGGCTTAAGAGAGTGATGCATAGGCTCAGGAGAGGGATGCAGAGGCTCATGAGAGGGATGCAGGAGTTCAAGAGAATGATGCAGAGGCTCACGAAAGGGATGCAGAGGCTTAAGAAAGTGATGCAGAGGCTCAAAAAAGGGATGCGGAGGCTTAAGAGAGGGATGCAGAGGCTAAACAGAGTGATGCAAAGGCTTAAGAGAATGATGCAGAGGCTGAAGCGAGTGTTGCAGAGGTTTAAGAGAGGGATGCAGAGGCTCAAGAGAGGGATGCAGAGGCTAAAGAGAGGGATGCAGAGGCTTATGAGAGTGATGCATAGGCAGAAGAGAGTGTTGCAGAGGCTTAAGAGAGGGATGCAGAGGCTCAAGAGAGTGATGCAAAGGCTCTAGAGAGTGATGCAGAGGCTTAAGAGAGGGATGCAGAGGCTGAAGAGAGAGATGCAGAGGCCTAAGAGAGTGATGCAGAGGTTCAAGCGAGTGATGCAGAGGCAAAAGAGAATGATGTAGAGGCTTATGAGATGGATGTAGAGGCTCAAGATCAAGATAATGATGCAGGGGCTCAAGAGAATGATGCAGTGGCTTAAGAGAGGGATGCAGAGGCTAAAGAGAGTGATGTAGAGGCTTAAGAGGAGAATGCAAAGGCTGAAGAGAATGATGCAGAGGCTTAAGAGAGGATGCAGAGGCTGAAGAAAATGATGCAGAGGCTTAAGAGAGAGATGCAGAGGCCCATGAGAGTGATGGAGAGGCTCAAGAGAGTGAAGCAGAGGCTCAACAGAGTGATTCAGAGGCTTACGAGAGTGATGCAGAGGCTTAAGAGAGTGATGCAGAGGCTTAAGAGAGGGATGCAGAGGCTCAAGAGAGGGATGCAGGGGCTCAAGAGAGGGATGCAGAGGCTCAAGTGAGGGAAGCAGAGGCACAAGAGGTGGATGCAGAGGCTCTTGAGAGTGACGCAGAGGTTCAGGAGAGGGATGCAGTGGCTTAAGAGAGTGATGCAAAGGCTCAAGTGATGGATGCAAAGGCTCATGAGAGGGATGCAGAGGCTCAAGTGAGGGATGAAGAGGAACAAGAGAGGGATGCAGAGGCTCTTGGGAGAGATGCAGAGGTTCAAGAGAGGGATGCAGAGGCTCAAGAGAGTGATTCAGAGGCTTACGAGAGTGATGCAAAGGCATAAGAGAGTGATGCAGAGGCTTAAGAAAGTGATCGAAGTGATAAGAAAGTGATTCATCCTCTGCATCACTCTCTTGAGCCTCTGCATCATTCTCTTGAACCTCTGCATCCCTCTCTTCATCCTCTGCATCACTCACTTGAGCCTCTGCATTACTCTCTTAAGCCTTTGCATCCCTCTCTTCATCCTCTGCATCACTCTCTTGAGCCTCTGCATTACTCTCTTAAGCCTCTGCATCATTCTCTTGAGCCCCTGCATCATTCTCTTGAGCCTCTGCACCCCCTCTCTTAAGCCTCTACATCATACTCTTGTGCTTCTGCATCACTCTCTTGAACCTCTGCATCACTCTCTTAAGCCTCTGCATCTCTCTCTTCAGCCTCTGCATCACTCTCTTGAGCCTCTGCATCACTCTCTTGAGCCTCTACATCCCACTCTTGAGCCTCTGCATCCCTCTCTTAAGCCTTTGCATCATTCTCTTGAGACTCTGCATCACTCTCTTGAGTCTTTTCTTGGATCTAAATAATTCGAAACCTCGCTCTATGATTTGAAGTTAAAATCCTCATATATGGTAAAATAGTGACTTTTTTCACGTTTTCCATGTAGCGTGATTTTACGTAAATATATTCGTTTTTACCAATATTTCGATACTACTTCATGTAGTATCACGATATGTGATTTGGCCTTCAAATCTCAGAATGTCGCATATTATTGCATTTTAAGCAAGTTTTCTTGCATTTTGTATCGTACGAAAAATCATCGAATTTAGCAATATTTTGACGTTTATCATCCCCCTTTTCCTGTATGTGATTTAAACAAAATATCATCGAATTAGGCAATATTTTGCCGTTTTTCCACGTTTTTGTGAATTTTCAGTTTATGGGTATTAATTCACTATATATACGATAAAAATGATGCAAACACTTTATTGATTAGATAATAACCTTAAATACTTCATTTTCAATCAACTATTTGTTTCTCGTTAAAATACTGAGTAAGAGATTCAAAAGGGGAGAAGTTCTGTTTTTATTGCATAAATCGACGTTTCAGCCGGAATAGAGCGGTTTTCGTGTACATCTTCCATCGGTAGTATAAACGGAAAATCAGGAACATTTTAGTTAATTCTAATGAAAACACATTGATTTTTATCATTTGTATTGGAAACAACATTTCATATGTCTTTTCTTGGATCTAAGTAATACGCTATCTCGCTCTATGATTTGAAGTTAAAATCCTCAAATATGGTTAAATAGTGACTTTTTCACTTTTTTCATGTAGTTTGATATTACGTAAATATATTCATTTTTACCAATATTTCGTTACTATTTCATGTAGTATCACGATATGTGATTTGGCCTTCAAATCTCAGAATTTCGCATCATATTGCATTTTAAGCAAGTTTTCTAGCATTTTGTTTCGTACGAAATATCATCGAATTTAGCAATATTTTGACGTTTATCATCCCCTTTTCCTTTATGTGATTTAAACAAAATATCAACGAATTAGGCAATATTTTGCCGTTTTTCCACGTTTTGTGAATTTTCAGTTTATTGTTATTAATTCAAAAAATATACGATAAAAATGATGCAAACACATAATTGATTAGAAATTAACCTTAAATACTTCATTTTCAATCAACCATTTGTTTCTCGTTAAAATACTGAGTAGGATATTGAAAAGGGGAGAAGTTCGGTTTTTATTGCATATATCGACGTTTCAGCCGGATTAGAGCGGTTTTACGTGTACATCTTCCATCGGTTATATAAACGGAAAATCAGGAACATTTTAGTTAATTCTAATGAAAACACATTGGTTTTTATCATTTGTATTGGAAACAACATTGTCATATGTCTTTTCTTGGATCTAAATAATACGAAACCTCGCTCTATGATTTGAAGTTAAAATCCTCAAATATGGTAAAATAGTGACTTTTTTCACGTTTTTCATGTAGTTTGATATTACGTAAATATATTCATTTTTACCAATATTTCGATACTATTTCATTTAGTATCACGATATGTGATTTGGCCTTCTAATCTCAGAATTTCGCACAATATTGCATTTTAAGCAAGTTTTCTTGCATTTTGTTTCGTACGAAAAATCATCGAATTTAGCAATATTTTGACGATTATCATCTCTTTTTCCTTTATGTGATTTAAACAAAATATCATCGAATTAGGCAATATTTTGCCGTTTTTCCACGTTTTTGTGAATTTTCAGTCTATGGTTATTAATTCATTATATATACGATAAAATTGATGCAAACACATAATTGATTAGATAATAACCTTAAATACTTCATTTTCAATATTTTCATATTTTCATTTCATATTTTCATTTTCATATTTTCTGAATAAAAAGTCGTAATTTCAAACTGGGAACACGTGCAGAGAGCCAGAATTTAGCTCCAAAATATGGCTCACGTGCCGAACTTGGAAAGTTTGGGATATTTTCAAAACTGCAGAGGGGTTTGGCCAAATGTGACCCTTCGCTGCTCACAGTAATTGGCGTATTTTCGGTATAAAAATCGTAACTTCAAACTGCGAACACGTGCCGAGAGCTAGAATTAGGCTCCAAAATATGGCTCAAGCGTCGAATTCGGGATGTTTGGGATATTTTGAAAACTGAAGGTGTGGGGGGGGGGGGATTAACCCAATATGTGACCCATCGCCGCTCTCAGTAATTTGCATATTTTCGGTATAAGAAGTCATAATTTCAAATTGCGAATATATGCAGAGAGCCAGAATTGAGCTCCAAAATATGGCTCAAGCGTTGAATTTGGGATGTTTTTGGATATTTTGAAAACTGCAGGGTGGGTTAAGTCAAAATGTGATCCATTGCCGCTTTCAGTAGTTGGCATATTTTCGGTTTAAAAAGACGTATTTTTAAACTGCGAATACGTGCAGAGAGCCAGAATTTGGCTCCAAATTATGGTTAACGAGTCGAACTTGGAATGTTTGGGATATTTTGAAAACTGCAGGGGGGGTTTGGGCAAAGAAGAACCCATCGCAGCTCTTAGTAATTAGCATATTTTTGGTATTAAAAGTCGTAATTTCAAACTGCGAACACGTGTCGAGAGCTAGAATTTGGCTCCAAAATATGGCTCAAGCGTCGAAATCGGGATGTTTGGGATATTTTGAAAACTGCAGGGGGTGTTTGGGCAAAATGTGACCCATCGCAGCTTTCAGTAATTGGCATAAATTCGGTATAAAAATTCTTAATATCAAAATGCGAATACGTGCAGAGAGCCAGAATTTGACTCCAAAATATGGATCTAGCGTCGAATTTGGGAGGTTTGAGATATTTTGAAAACTGCAGGGAGGGTTTGGGCAAAATGTGACCCATCTCCGATCTCAGTAATTGGCATATTTTTGGTATAAAAAGTCGAAATTTCAAACTGCAAATACGTGAAGAGGGCCAGACTTTGGCTCTAAAATATGGCTCAAGTGTCGAATTTGGGATGTTTGGGATATTTTGAAAACTGCAGAGGGGTTGCGGCAAAATGTGACCCATCGTCGCTCTCAGTAATTGGCATATGTTCGGTATAAAAAGTACTAATTTCAAACTGCGAATACGTGCAGAGAGCCAGAATTTGGCTAAAAAATATGGCTCAAGCTTAGAATTTGGGATGTTTGGGTTATTTTGAAAACAGCAGAGGGGGGTTTGGGATAAATGTGACCCATCGCTGCTCTCTGTAATTAACATATTTTGGGTATAAAAAGACGTAATTTCAAACTGCGAATACGTGCAGAGAGCCAGAATTTTGCTCCAAAATATGGCTCACGTGTCGAACTTGGATTGTTTGGGATATTTTGAAAACTGCAGGGGGTTTTGGGCAAAACGAGCCTTATCGCCGATCTCATTAATTGGCATATTTTCGGTATAAAATGTCGTAATTTCAAACTTCGAATACGCAGAGAACCAGAATTTGGCTCCAAAATATGGATCTAGCGTCGAAATTGGGATGTTTGGGAAATTTTGAAAACTGCAGGGGGGTTTGAGCAAAATGTGACCTAGCGCCGCTCTCAGTAATTAGCATATTTTCGGAATAAAAAGTCGTAATTTCAAACTGCGAACACGTGCAGAGAGCCAAAATTTAGCTCCAAAATATGGCTCACGCGCGGAACTTGGAATGTTTGGGTTATTATCAAAACTACAGGGGGGGTTTGGGCAAAATGTGACCCATCGCTGCTCTCAGTAATTGGCGTATTTTCGGTATATAAAGGCGTAACTTCAAACTGCGAACACCTGCCGAGAGCTAGAATTTGGCTCCAAAATATGGCTCAAGCGTCGAATTTGGGATGTTTGAGATATTTTGAAAACTGCAAAGAGGGTTTGGGCAAAATGTGACTCATCTCCGCTCTCTGTAATTGGCATATTTTCGGTATAAAAAGTCGAAATTTCAAACTGCAAATACGTGCAGAGAGCCAGAATTTGGCCCTAAAATATGGCTCAAGGGTCGAATTTGGGATGTTTGGAATATTTTGAAAACTAAAGGGGATGCTCACGAAAGCGATGCAGAGGCTTAAGAAAGTGATGCAGAGGCTCAAAAAAGGGATGCAGAGGCTTAAGAGAGGGATGCAGAGGCTTAAGAAAGTGATGCAGAGGCTCAAAAAAGGGATGCAGAGGCTTAAGAGAGGGATGCAGAGGCTTAAGAAAGTGATGCAGAGGATCAAAAAAGGGATGCAGAGGCTTAAGAGAGGGATGCAGAGGCTGAAGAGAGTGTTGCAGAGGCTTAAGAGAGGGATGCAGAGGCTCAAGAGAGGGATGCAGAGGCTTAAGAGTGTGATGCATAGGCTGAAGAGAGTGTTGCAGAGGCTTAAGAGAGGGATGCAGAGGCTCAAGAGAGTGATGCAAAGGCTCAAGAGAGTGATGCAGAGGCTTAAGAGAGGGATGCAGAGGCTGAAGAAAGAGATGCAGAGGCTAAAGAGAGTGATGCAGAGGTTCAAGAGAGTGATGCAGAGGCACAAGAGAATGATGTAGAGGCTTAAGAGAGGGATGCAGAGGCTTAAGAAAGTGATGCAGAGGCTCAAAAAAGGGATGCAGAGGCTTAAGAGAGGGATGCAGAGGCTGAAGAGAGTGTTGCAGAGGCTTAAGAGAGGGATGCAGAGGCTCAAGAGAGGGATGCAGAGGCTTAAGAGAGTGATGCATAGGCTGAAGAGAGTGTTGCAGAGGCTTAAGAGAGTGATGCAAAGGCTCAAGAGAGTGATGCAGAGGCTTAAGAGAGGGATTATATTCATTTTTACCAATATTTCGATACTATTTCATGTAGTATCACGATATGTGATTTGGCCTTCAAATCTCAGAATTTCGCATCATATTGCATTTTAAGCAAGTTTTCTTGCATTTTGTTTCGTACGAAAAATCATCGAATTTAGCAATATTTTGACGTTTATCATCACCTTTTCCTTTATGTGATTTAAACAAAATATCAACGAATTAGGCAATATTTTGCCGTTTTTCCACGTTTTTGTGAATTTTCAGTTTATTGTTATTAATTCATTAAATATACGATAAAAATGATGCAAACACATAATTGATTAGAAATTAACCTTAAATACTTCATTTTCAATCAACCATTTGTTTCTCGTTAAAATACTGAGTAGGATATTGAAAAGGGGAGAAGTTCGGTTTTTATTGCATATATCGACGTTTCAGCCGGATTAGAGCGGTTTTACGTGTACATCTTCCATCGGTTATATAAACGGAAAATCAGGAACCTTTTAGTTAATTCTAATGAAAGCACATTGGTTTTTATCATTTGTATTGGAAACAACATTGTCATATGTCTTTTCTTGGATCTAAATAATACGAAACCTCGCTCTATGATTTGAAGTTAAAATCCTCAAATATGGTAAAATAGTGACTTTTTTCACGTTTTTCATGTAGTTTGATATTACGTAAATATATTCATTTTTACCAATATTTCGATACTATTTCATTTAGTATCACGATATGTGATTTGGCCTTCTAATCTCAGAATTTCGCTTAATATTGCATTTTAAGCAAGTTTTCTTGCATTTTGTTTCGTACGAAAAATCATCGAATTTAGTAATATTTTGACGATTATCATCTCCTTTTCCTTTATATGATTTAAAGAAAATATCATCGAATTAGGCAATATTTTGCCGTTTTTCCACGTTTTTGTGAATTTTCAGTCTATGGTTATTAATTCATTATATATACGATAAAAATGATGCAAACACATAATTGATTAGAAATTAACCTTAAATACTTCATTTTCAATCAACCATTTGTTTCTCGTTAAAATACTGAGCAGGATATTGAAAACGGGAGAAGTTCGGTTTTTATTGCATATATAGACGTTTCAGCCGGATTAGAGCGGTTTTACGTGTACATCTTCCCTCGGTAATATAAACGGAAAATCAGGAACATTTTAGTTAATTCTAATGAAAACACATTGTTTTTTATCATTTGTATTGGAAACAACATTGTCATATGTCTTTTCTTGGATCTAAATAATACGAAACCTCGTTCTATGATTTGAAGTTAAAATCTTCAAATATGGTAAAATAGTGACTTTTTCACGTTTTTCATAAAGTTTGATATTACGTAAATATATTCATTTTTACCAATATTTCGATACTATTTCATGTGGTATCCAGATGTGTGATTTGGCCTTCAAATTTCAGAATTTCGCATAATATTGCATTTTAAGCAAGTTTTCTTGCATTTTGTTTCGTACGAAAAATCATCGAATTTAGCAATATTTTGATGATTATCATCTCCTTTTCCTTTATGTGATTTAAACAAAACATCATCGAATTAGGCAATATTTTGCCGTTTTTCCTCGTTTTTGTGAATTTTCAGTCTATGGTTATTAATTCATTATATATACGATACAAATGATGCAAACACATAATTGATTATATAATAACCTTATATACTTCATTTTCAATCAACAATTTGTTTCTCGTTAAAATACTGAGTAATATATTGAAAAGGGGAGAAGTTCTGTTTTCATTGCATATATCGACGTTTCAGCCGGATTAGAGCGGTTTTACGTGTACATCTTCCATCGGTAATATAAACGGAAAATAAGGAACATTTTAGTTAATTCTAATGAAAACACATTGATTTTTATCATTTGTTTTGGAAACAACATTGTCATATGTCTTTTCTTGGATCTAAATAATTCGAAACCTCGCTCAATGATTTGAAGTTAAAATCCTCATATATGGTAAAATAGTGACTTTTTTCACGTTTTCCATGTAGCGTGATTTTACGTAAATATATTCGTTTTTACCAATATTTCGATACTACTTCATGTAGTATCACGATATGTGATTTGGCCTTCAAATCTCAGAATGTCGCATAATATTGCATTTTAAGCAAGTTTTTTTGCATTTTGTATCGTACGAAAAATCATCGAATTTAACAATATTTTGACGTTTATCATCCCTTTTCCGCTATGTGATTTAAACAAAATATCATCGAATTAGCCAATATTTTGCCGTTTTTCCACGTTTTTGTGAATTTTCAGTTTATGGGTATTAATTCACTATATATACGATAAAAATGATGCAAACACTTAATTAATTAGATAATAACCTTAAATACTTCATTTTCAATCAACTATTTGTTTCTCGTTAAAATACTGAGTAAGAGATTGAAAAGGGAAGAAGTTCTGTTTTTATTGCATAAATCGACGTTTCAGCCGGAATAGAGCGGTTTTCGTGTACATCTTCCATCGGTAATATAAACGGAAAATAAGGAACATTTTAGTTAATTCTAATGAAAACACATTGATTTTTATCATTTGTATTGGAAACAACATTGTCATATGTCTTTTCTTGGATCTAAATAATTCGAAACCTCGCTCTATGATTTGAAGTTAAAATCCTCATATATGGTAAAATAGTGTCTTTTTTCACGTTTTCCATGTAGCGTGATTTTACGTAAATATATTCGTTTTTACCAATATTTCGATACTACTTCATGTAGTATCACGATATGTGATTTGGCCTTCAAATCTCAGAATTTCGCATAATATTGCATTTTAAACAAGTTTTCTTGCATTTTGTTTCGTATGAAAAATCATCGAATTTAGCAATATTTTGACGTTTACCATCCCCTTTTCCTTTATGTGATTTGAACAAAATATCATCGAAATAGGCAATATTTTGCCGTTTTTCAACGTTTTTGTTAATTTTCAGTTTATTGTTATTAATTCATTATATATACGATAAAATGATGCAAACACATAATTGATTAGAAATTAACCTTAAATACTTCATTTTCAATCAACCATTTGTTACTCGTTAAAATACTGAGTAGGATATTGAAAAGGGGAGAAGTTCGGTTTTTATTGCATATATCGACGTTTCAGCCGGAATAGAGCGGTTTTACGTGTACATCTTCCCTCGGTAATATAAACGGAAAATCAGAAACATTTTAGTTAATTCTAATGAAAACACATTGTTTTTTATCATTTGTATTGGAAACAACATTGTCATATGTTTTTTCTTGGATCTAAATAATACGAAACCTCGCTTTATGATTTGAAGTTAAAATCCTCAAATATGGTAAAATAGTGACTTTTTCACGTTTTTCATATAGTTTGTTATTACGTAAATATATTCATTTTTACCAATATTTCGATACTATTTCATGTGGTATCCAGATGTGTGATTTGGCCTTCAAATCTCAGAATTTCGCATAATATTGCATTTTAAGCAAGTTTTCTTGCATTTTGTTTCGTACGAAAAATCATCGAATTTAGCAATATTTTGATGATTATCATCTCCTTTTCCTTTATGTGATTTAAACAAAACATCATCGAATTAGGCAATATTTTGCCGTTTTTCCTCGTTTTTGTGAATTTTCAGTCCATGGTTATTAATTCATTATATATACGATACAAATGATGCAAACACATAATTGATTAGATAATAACCTTATATACTTCATTTTCAATCAACTATTTGTTTCTCGTTAAAATACTGAGTAATATATTGAAAAGGGGAGAAGTTCTGTTTTCATTGCATATATCGACGTTTCAGCCGGATTAGAGCGGTTTTCGTGTACATCTTCCATCGGTAATATAAAACGAAAATCAGGAACATTTTAGTTAATTCTAATGAAAAAACATTGATTTTTATCATTTGTATTGGAAACAACATTTCATATGTCTTTTCTTGGATCTAAGTAATACGAAATCACGCTCTATGATTTGAAGTTAAAATCCTCAAATATGGTTAAATAGTGACTTTTTCACTTTTTTCATGTAGTTTGATATTACGTAAATATATACATTTTTACCAATATTTCGATACTATTTCATGTGGTATCAAGATATGTGATTTGGCCTTCAAATCTCAGAATTTCGCATAATATTGCATTTTAAGCAAGTTTTCTTGCATTTTGTATTGTACGAAAAATCATCGAATTTAGCAATATTTTGACGTTTACCATCCCCTTTTCCTTTATGTGATTTGAACAAAATATCATCGAAATAGGCAATATTTTGCCGTTTTTCCACGTTTTTGTTAATTTTCAGTTTATTGTTATTAATTCATTATATATACGATAAAATGATGCAAACACATAATTGATTAGAAATTAACCTTAAATACTTCATTTTCAATCAACCATTTGTTACTCGTTAAAATACTGAATAATATATTGAAAAGGGGAGAAGTTCGGTTTTTATTGCATATATCGACATTTCAGCCGGAATAGAGCGGTTTTACGTGTATATCTTCCATCGGTAATATAAACGGAAAATAAGGAACATTTTAGTTAATTCTAATGAAAACACATTGATTTTTATCATTTGTTTTGGAAACAACATTGTCATATGTCTTTTCTTGGATCTAAATAATTCGAAACCTCGCTCAATGATTTGAAGTTAAAATCCTCATATATGGTAAAATAGTGACTTTTTTCACGTTTTCCATGTAGCGTGATTTTACGTAAATATATTCGTTTTTACCAATATTTCGATACTACTTCATGTAGTATCACGATATGTGATTTGGCCTTCAAATCTCAGAATGTCGCATAATATTGCATTTTAAGCAAGTTTTTTTGCATTTTGTATCGTACGAAAAATCATCGAATTTAGCAATATTTTGACGTTTATCATCCCTTTTCCTCTATGTGATTTAAACAAAATATCATCGAATTAGCCAATATTTTGCCGTTTTTCCACGTTTTTGTGAATTTTCAGTTTATGGGTATTAATTCACTATATATACGATAAAAATGATGCAAACACTTAATTAATTAGATAATAACCTTAAATACTTCATTTTCAATCAACTATTTGTTTCTCGTTAAAATACTGAGTAAGAGATTGAAAAGGGAAGAAGTTCTGTTTTTATTGCATAAATCGACGTTTCAGCCGGAATAGAGCGGTTTTCGTGTACATCTTCCATCGGTAATATAAACGGAAAATAAGGAACATTTTAGTTAATTCTAATGAAAACACATTGATTTTTATCATTTGTATTGGAAACAACATTGTCATATGTCTTTTCTTGGATCTAAATAATTCGAAACCTCGCTCTATGATTTGAAGTTAAAATCCTCATATATGGTAAAATAGTGACTTTTTTCACGTTTTCCATGTAGCGTGATTTTACGTAAATATATTCGTTTTTACCAATATTTCGATACTACTTCATGTAGTATCACGATATGTGATTTGGCCTTCAAATCTCAGAATTTCGCATAATATTGCATTTTAAACAAGTTTTCTTGCATTTTGTTTCGTATGAAAAATCATCGAATTTAGCAATATTTTGACGTTTACCATCCCCTTTTCCTTTATGTGATTTGAACAAAATATCATCGAAATAGGCAATATTTTGCCGTTTTTCAACGTTTTTGTTAATTTTCAGTTTATTGTTATTAATTCATTATATATACGATAAAATGATGCAAACACATAATTGATTAGAAATTAACCTTAAATACTTCATTTTCAATCAACCATTTGTTACTCGTTAAAATACTGAGTAGGATATTGAAAAGGGGAGAAGTTCGGTTTTTATTGCATATATCGACGTTTCAGCCGGAATAGAGCGGTTTTACGTGTACATCTTCCCTCGGTAATATAAACGGAAAATCAGAAACATTTTAGTTAATTCTAATGAAAACACATTGTTTTTTATCATTTGTATTGGAAACAACATTGTCATATGTTTTTTCTTGGATCTAAATAATACGAAACCTCGCTTTATGATTTGAAGTTAAAATCCTCAAATATGGTAAAATAGTGACTTTTTCACGTTTTTCATATAGTTTGTTATTACGTAAATATATTCATTTTTACCAATATTTCGATACTATTTCATGTGGTATCCAGATGTGTGATTTGGCCTTCAAATCTCAGAATTTCGCATAATATTGCATTTTAAGCAAGTTTTCTTGCATTTTGTTTCGTACGAAAAATCATCGAATTTAGCAATATTTTGATGATTATCATCTCCTTTTCCTTTATGTGATTTAAACAAAACATCATCGAATTAGGCAATATTTTGCCGTTTTTCCTCGTTTTTGTGAATTTTCAGTCCATGGTTATTAATTCATTATATATACGATACAAATGATGCAAACACATAATTGATTAGATAATAACCTTATATACTTCATTTTCAATCAACTATTTGTTTCTCGTTAAAATACTGAGTAATATATTGAAAAGGGGAGAAGTTCTGTTTTCATTGCATATATCGACGTTTCAGCCGGATTAGAGCGGTTTTCGTGTACATCTTCCATCGGTAATATAAACCGAAAATCAGGAACATTTTAGTTAATTCTAATGAAAAAACATTGATTTTTATCATTTGTATTGGAAACAACATTTCATATGTCTTTTCTTGGATCTAAGTAATACGAAATCACGCTCTATGATTTGAAGTTAAAATCCTCAAATATGGTTAAATAGTGACTTTTTCACTTTTTTCATGTAGTTTGATATTACGTAAATATATACATTTTTACCAATATTTCGATACTATTTCATGTGGTATCAAGATATGTGATTTGGCCTTCAAATCTCAGAATTTCGCATAATATTGCATTTTAAGCAAGTTTTCTTGCATTTTGTATTGTACGAAAAATCATCGAATTTAGCAATATTTTGACGTTTACCATCCCCTTTTCCTTTATGTGATTTGAACAAAATATCATCGAAATAGGCAATATTTTGCCGTTTTTCCACGTTTTTGTTAATTTTCAGTTTATTGTTATTAATTCATTATATATACGATAAAATGATGCAAACACATAATTGATTAGAAATTAACCTTAAATACTTCATTTTCAATCAACCATTTGTTACTCGTTAAAATACTGAATAATATATTGAAAAGGGGAGAAGTTCGGTTTTTATTGCATATATCGACGTTTCAGCCGGAATAGAGCGGTTTTACGTGTACATCTTCCCTCGGTAATATAAACGGAAAATCAGAAACATTTTAGTTAATTCTAATGAAAACACATTGATTTTTATCATTTGTATTGGAAACAACATTTCATATTCCTTTCTTGGATCTAAGTAATACGAAATCTCGCTCTATGATTTGAAGTTAAAATCCTCAAATATGGTTAAATAGTGACATTTTCACTTTTTTCATGTAGTTTGATATTACGTAAATATATTCATTTTTACCAATATTTCGATACTATTTCATGTAGTATCACGATATGTGATCTGGCCTTCAAATCTCAGAATTTCGCATCATATTGCATTTTAAGCAAGTTTTCTTGCATTTTGTTTCGTACGAAAAATCATCGAATTTAGCAATATTTTGACGTTTATCATCCCCTTTTCCTTTATGTGATTTAAACAAAATATCAACGAATTAGGCAATATTTTGCCGTTTTTCCACGTTTTTGTGAATTTTCAGTTTATTGTTATTAATTCATTAAATATACGATAAAAATGATGCAAACACATAATTGATTAGAAATTAACCTTAAATACTTCATTTTCAATCAACCATTTGTTTCTCGTTAAAATACTGAGTAGGATATTGAAAAGGGGAGAAGTTCGGTTTTTATTGCATATATCGACGTTTCAGCCGGATTAGAGCGGTTTTACGTGTACATCTTCCATCGGTTATATAAACGGAAAATCAGGAACCTTTTAGTTAATTCTAATGAATGCACATTGGTTTTTATCATTTGTATTGGAAACAACATTGTCATATGTCTTTTCTTGGATCTAAATAATACGAAACCTCGCTCTATGATTTGAAGTTAAAATCCTCAAATATGGTAAAATAGTGACTTTTTTCACGTTTTTCATGTAGTTTGATATTACGTAAATATATTCATTTTTACCAATATTTAAATACTATTTCATTTAGTATCACGATATGTGATTTGGCCTTCTAATCTCAGAATTTCGCTTAATATTGCATTTTAAGCAAGTTTTCTTGCATTTTGTTTCGTACGAAAAATCATCGAATTTAGTAATATTTTGACGATTATCATCTCCTTTTCCTTTATATGATTTAAAGAAAATATCATCGAATTAGGCAATATTTTGCCGTTTTTCCACGTTTTTGTGAATTTTCAGTCTATGGTTATTAATTCATTATATATACGATACAAATGATGCAAACACATAATTGATTAGATAATAACCTTATATACTTCATTTTCAATCAACTATTTGTTTCTCGTTAAAATACTGAGTAATATATTGAAAAGGGGAGAAGTTCTGTTTTCATTGCATATATCGACGTTTCAGCCGGATTAGAGCGGTTTTACGTGTACATCTTCCATCGGTAATATAAACGGAAAATAAGGAACATTTTAGTTAATTCTAATGAAAACACATTGATTTTTATCATTTGTTTTGGAAACAACATTGTCATATGTCTTTTCTTGGATCTAAATAATTCGAAACCTCGCTCAATGATTTGAAGTTAAAATCCTCATATATGGTAAAATAGTGACTTTTTTCACGTTTTCCATGTAGCGTGATTTTACGTAAATATATTCGTTTTTACCAATATTTCGATACTACTTCATGTAGTATCACGATATGTGATTTGGCCTTCAAATCTCAGAATGTCGCATAATATTGCATTTTAAGCAAGTTTTTTTGCATTTTGTATCGTACGAAAAATCATCGAATTTAGCAATATTTTGACGTTTATCATCCCCTTTTCCTCTATGTGATTTAAACAAAATATCATCGAATTAGGCAATATTTTGCCGTTTTTCCACGTTTTTGTGAATTTTCAGTTTATGGGTATTAATTCACTATATATACGATAAAAATGATGCAAACACTTAATTAATTAGATAATAACCTTAAATACTTCATTTTCAATCAACTATTTGTTTCTCGTTAAAATACTGAGTAGGAGATTGAAAAGGGAAGAAGTTCTGTTTTTATTGCATAAATCGACGTTTCAGCCAGAATAGAGCGGTTTTCGTGTACATCTTCCATCGGTAATATAAACCGAAAATCAGGAACATTTTAGTTAATTCTAATGAAAACACATTGATTTTTATCATTTGTATTGGAAACAACATTTCATATGTCTTTTCTTGGATCTAAGTAATACGAAATCTCGCTCTATGATTTGAAGTTAAAATCCTCAAATATGGTTAAATAGTGACTTTTTCACTTTTTTCATGTAGTTTGATATTACGTAAATATATACATTTTTACCAATATTTCGATACTATTTCATGTGGTATCAAGATATGTGATTTGGCCTTCAAATCTCAGAATTTCGCATAATATTGCATTTTAAGCAAGTTTTCTTGCATTTTGTATTGTACGAAAAATCATCGAATTTAGCAATATTTTGACGTTTACCATCCCCTTTTCCTTTATGTGATTTGAACAAAATATCATCGAAATAGGCAATATTTTGCCGTTTTTCCACGTTTTTGTTAATTTTCAGTTTATTGTTATTAATTCATTATATATACGATAAAATGATGCAAACACATAATTGATTAGAAATTAACCTTAAATACTTCATTTTCAATCAACCATTTGTTACTCGTTAAAATACTGAATTTGAAATTCAGTATTTTATTCAGAAAAATATTCAGAAAAATATTGAAAAGGGGAGAAGTTCGGTTTTTATTGCATATATCGACGTTTCAGCCGGAATAGAGCGGTTTTACGTGTACATCTTCCCTCGGTAATATAAACGGAAAATCAGAAACATTTTAGTTAATTCTAATGAAAACACATTGATTTTTATCATTTGTATTGGAAACAACATTTCATATGTCTTTTCTTGGATCTAAGTAATACGAAATCTCGCTCTATGATTTGAAGTTAAAATCCTCAAATATGGTTAAATAGTGACTTTTTCACTTTTTTCATGTAGTTTGATATTACGTAAATATATTCATTTTTACCAATATTTCGATACTATTTCATGTAGTATCACGATATGTGATTTGGCCTTCAAATCTCAGAATTTCGCATCATATTGCATTTTAAGCAAGTTTTCTTGCATTTTGTTTCGTACGAAAAATCATCGAATTTAGCAATATTTTGACGTTTATCATCCCCCTTTTCCTTTATGTGATTTAAACAAAATATCAACGAATTAGGCAATATTTTGCCGTTTTTCCACGTTTTTGTGAATTTTCAGTTTATTGTTATTAATTCATTAAATATACGATAAAAATGATGCAAACACATAATTGATTAGAAATTAACCTTAAATACTTCATTTTCAATCAACCATTTGTTTCTCGTTAAAATACTGAGTAGGATATTGAAAAGGGGAGAAGTTCGGTTTTTATTGCATATATGGACGTTTCAGCCGGATTAGAGCGGTTTTACGTGTAAATCTTCCATCGGTTATATAAACGGAAAATCAGGAACCTTTTAGTTAATTCTAATGAAAGCACATTGGTTTTTATCATTTGTATTGGAAACAACATTGTCATATGTCTTTTCTTGGATCTAAATAATACGAAACCTCGCTCTATGGTTTGAAGTTAAAATCCTCAAATATGGTAAAATAGTGACTTTTTTCACGTTCTTCATGTAGTTTGATATTACGTAAATATATTCATTTTTACCAATATTTCGATACTATTTCATTTAGTATCACGATATGTGATTTGGCCTTCTAATCTCAGAATTTCGCTTAATATTGCATTTTAAGCAAGTTTTCTTGCATTTTGTTTCGTACGAAAAATCATCGAATTTAGTAATATTTTGACGATTATCATCTCCTTTTCCTTTATATGATTTAAAGAAAATATCATCGAATTAGGCAATATTTTCCCGTTTTTCCACGTTTTTGTGAATTTTCAGTCTATGGTTATTAATTCATTATATATACGATAAAAATGATGCAAACACATAATTGATTAGAAATTAACCTTAAATACTTCATTTTCAATCGACCATTTGTTTCTCGTTAAAATACTGAGCAGGATATTGAAAACGGGAGAAGTTCGGTTTTTATTGCATATATAGACGTTTCAGCCGGATTAGAGCGGTTTTACGTGTACATCTTCCCTCGGTAATATAAACGGAAAATCAGGAACATTTTAGTTAATTCTAATGAAAACACATTGTTTTTTATCATTTGTATTGGAAACAACATTGTCATATGTCTTTTCTTGGATCTAAATAATACGAAACCTCGTTCTATGATTTGAAGTTAAAATCTTCAAATATGGTAAAATAGTGACTTTTTCACGTTTTTCATAAAGTTTGATATTACGTAAATATATTCATTTTTACCAATATTTCGATACTATTTCATGGAGTATCACGATATGTGATTTGGCCTTCAAATTTCAGAATTTCGCATAATATTGCATTTTAAACAAATTTTCTAGCATTTTGTTTCGTATGAAAAATCATCGAATTTAGCAATATTTTGACGTTTACCATCCCCTTTTCCTTTATTTGATTTGAACAAAATATTATCGAAATAGGCAATATTTTTCCGTTTTTCCACGTTTTTGTGAATTTTCAGTTTATTGTTATTAATTCATTATATATACGATAAAATGATGCAAACACATAATTGATTAGAAATTAACCTTAAATACTTCATTTTCAATCAACCATTTGTTACTCGTTAAAATACTGAATAATATATTGAAAAGGGGAGAAGTTCGGTTTTTATTGCATATATCGACGTTTCAGCCGGAATAGAGCGGTTTTACGTGTACATCTTCCCTCGGTAATATAAACGGAAAATCAGAAACATTTTAGTTAATTCTAATGAAAACACATTGATTTTTATCATTTGTATTGGAAACAACATTTCATATTCCTTTCTTGGATCTAAGTAATACGAAATCTCGCTCTATGATTTGAAGTTAAAATCCTCAAATATGGTTAAATAGTGACATTTTCACTTTTTTCATGTAGTTTGATATTACGTAAATATATTCATTTTTACCAATATTTCGATACTATTTCATGTAGTATCACGATATGTGATCTGGCCTTCAAATCTCAGAATTTCGCATCATATTGCATTTTAAGCAAGTTTTCTTGCATTTTGTTTCGTACGAAAAATCATCGAATTTAGCAATATTTTGACGTTTATCATCCCCTTTTCCTTTATGTGATTTAAACAAAATATCAACGAATTAGGCAATATTTTGCCGTTTTTCCACGTTTTTGTGAATTTTCAGTTTATTGTTATTAATTCATTAAATATACGATAAAAATGATGCAAACACATAATTGATTAGAAATTAACCTTAAATACTTCATTTTCAATCAACCATTTGTTTCTCGTTAAAATACTGAGTAGGATATTGAAAAGGGGAGAAGTTCGGTTTTTATTGCATATATCGACGTTTCAGCCGGATTAGAGCGGTTTTACGTGTACATCTTCCATCGGTTATATAAACGGAAAATCAGGAACCTTTTAGTTAATTCTAATGAATGCACATTGGTTTTTATCATTTGTATTGGAAACAACATTGTCATATGACTTTTCTTGGATCTAAATAATACGAAACCTCGCTCTATGATTTGAAGTTAAAATCCCCAAATATGGTAAAATAGTGACTTTTTTCACGTTTTTCATGTAGTTTGATATTACGTAAATATATTCATTTTTACCAATATTTAAATACTATTTCATTTAGTATCACGATATGTGATTTGGCCTTCTAATCTCAGAATTTCGCTTAATATTGCATTTTAAGCAAGTTTTCTTGCATTTTGTTTCGTACGAAAAATCATCGAATTTAGTAATATTTTGACGATTATCATCTCCTTTTCCTTTATATGATTTAAAGAAAATATCATCGAATTAGGCAATATTTTGCCGTTTTTCCACGTTTTTGTGAATTTTCAGTCTATGGTTATTAATTCATTATATATACGATACAAATGATGCAAACACATAATTGATTAGATAATAACCTTATATACTTCATTTTCAATCAACTATTTGTTTCTCGTTAAAATACTGAGTAATATATTGAAAAGGGGAGAAGTTCTGTTTTCATTGCATATATCGACGTTTCAGCCGGATTAGAGCGGTTTTACGTGTACATCTTCCATCGGTAATATAAACGGAAAATAAGGAACATTTTAGTTAATTCTAATGAAAACACATTGATTTTTATCATTTGTTTTGGAAACAACATTGTCATATGTCTTTTCTTGGATCTAAATAATTCGAAACCTCGCTCAATGATTTGAAGTTAAAATCCTCATATATGGTAAAATAGTGACTTTTTTCACGTTTTCCATGTAGCGTGATTTTACGTAAATATATTCGTTTTTACCAATATTTCGATACTACTTCATGTAGTATCACGATATGTGATTTGGCCTTCAAATCTCAGAATGTCGCATAATATTGCATTTTAAGCAAGTTTTTTTGCATTTTGTATCGTACGAAAAATCATCGAATTTAGCAATATTTTGACGTTTATCATCCCCTTTTCCTCTATGTGATTTAAACAAAATATCATCGAATTAGGCAATATTTTGCCGTTTTTCCACGTTTTTGTGAATTTTCAGTTTATGGGTATTAATTCACTATATATACGATAAAAATGATGCAAACACTTAATTAATTAGATAATAACCTTAAATACTTCATTTTCAATCAACTATTTGTTTCTCGTTAAAATACTGAGTAGGAGATTGAAAAGGGAAGAAGTTCTGTTTTTATTGCATAAATCGACGTTTCAGCCAGAATAGAGCGGTTTTCGTGTACATCTTCCATCGGTAATATAAACCGAAAATCAGGAACATTTTAGTTAATTCTAATGAAAACACATTGATTTTTATCATTTGTATTGGAAACAACATTTCATATGTCTTTTCTTGGATCTAAGTAATACGAAATCTCGCTCTATGATTTGAAGTTAAAATCCTCAAATATGGTTAAATAGTGACTTTTTCACTTTTTTCATGTAGTTTGATATTACGTAAATATATACATTTTTACCAATATTTCGATACTATTTCATGTGGTATCAAGATATGTGATTTGGCCTTCAAATCTCAGAATTTCGCATAATATTGCATTTTAAGCAAGTTTTCTTGCATTTTGTATTGTACGAAAAATCATCGAATTTAGCAATATTTTGACGTTTACCATCCCCTTTTCCTTTATGTGATTTGAACAAAATATCATCGAAATAGGCAATATTTTGCCGTTTTTCCACGTTTTTGTTAATTTTCAGTTTATTGTTATTAATTCATTATATATACGATAAAATGATGCAAACACATAATTGATTAGAAATTAACCTTAAATACTTCATTTTCAATCAACCATTTGTTACTCGTTAAAATACTGAATTTGAAATTCAGTATTTTATTCAGAAAAATATTCAGAAAAATATTGAAAAGGGGAGAAGTTCGGTTTTTATTGCATATATCGACGTTTCAGCCGGAATAGAGCGGTTTTACGTGTACATCTTCCCTCGGTAATATAAACGGAAAATCAGAAACATTTTAGTTAATTCTAATGAAAACACATTGATTTTTATCATTTGTATTGGAAACAACATTTCATATGTCTTTTCTTGGATCTAAGTAATACGAAATCTCGCTCTATGATTTGAAGTTAAAATCCTCAAATATGGTTAAATAGTGACTTTTTCACTTTTTTCATGTAGTTTGATATTACGTAAATATATTCATTTTTACCAATATTTCGATACTATTTCATGTAGTATCACGATATGTGATTTGGCCTTCAAATCTCAGAATTTCGCATCATATTGCATTTTAAGCAAGTTTTCTTGCATTTTGTTTCGTACGAAAAATCATCGAATTTAGCAATATTTTGACGTTTATCATCCCCCTTTTCCTTTATGTGATTTAAACAAAATATCAACGAATTAGGCAATATTTTGCCGTTTTTCCACGTTTTTGTGAATTTTCAGTTTATTGTTATTAATTCATTAAATATACGATAAAAATGATGCAAACACATAATTGATTAGAAATTAACCTTAAATACTTCATTTTCAATCAACCATTTGTTTCTCGTTAAAATACTGAGTAGGATATTGAAAAGGGGAGAAGTTCGGTTTTTATTGCATATATGGACGTTTCAGCCGGATTAGAGCGGTTTTACGTGTAAATCTTCCATCGGTTATATAAACGGAAAATCAGGAACCTTTTAGTTAATTCTAATGAAAGCACATTGGTTTTTATCATTTGTATTGGAAACAACATTGTCATATGTCTTTTCTTGGATCTAAATAATACGAAACCTCGCTCTATGGTTTGAAGTTAAAATCCTCAAATATGGTAAAATAGTGACTTTTTTCACGTTCTTCATGTAGTTTGATATTACGTAAATATATTCATTTTTACCAATATTTCGATACTATTTCATTTAGTATCACGATATGTGATTTGGCCTTCTAATCTCAGAATTTCGCTTAATATTGCATTTTAAGCAAGTTTTCTTGCATTTTGTTTCGTACGAAAAATCATCGAATTTAGTAATATTTTGACGATTATCATCTCCTTTTCCTTTATATGATTTAAAGAAAATATCATCGAATTAGGCAATATTTTCCCGTTTTTCCACGTTTTTGTGAATTTTCAGTCTATGGTTATTAATTCATTATATATACGATAAAAATGATGCAAACACATAATTGATTAGAAATTAACCTTAAATACTTCATTTTCAATCGACCATTTGTTTCTCGTTAAAATACTGAGCAGGATATTGAAAACGGGAGAAGTTCGGTTTTTATTGCATATATAGACGTTTCAGCCGGATTAGAGCGGTTTTACGTGTACATCTTCCCTCGGTAATATAAACGGAAAATCAGGAACATTTTAGTTAATTCTAATGAAAACACATTGTTTTTTATCATTTGTATTGGAAACAACATTGTCATATGTCTTTTCTTGGATCTAAATAATACGAAACCTCGTTCTATGATTTGAAGTTAAAATCTTCAAATATGGTAAAATAGTGACTTTTTCACGTTTTTCATAAAGTTTGATATTACGTAAATATATTCATTTTTACCAATATTTCGATACTATTTCATGGAGTATCACGATATGTGATTTGGCCTTCAAATTTCAGAATTTCGCATAATATTGCATTTTAAACAAATTTTCTAGCATTTTGTTTCGTATGAAAAATCATCGAATTTAGCAATATTTTGACGTTTACCATCCCCTTTTCCTTTATTTGATTTGAACAAAATATTATCGAAATAGGCAATATTTTTCCGTTTTTCCACGTTTTTGTGAATTTTCAGTTTATTGTTATTAATTCATTATATATACGATAAAATGATGCAAACACATAATTGATTAGAAATTAACCTTAAATACTTCATTTTCAATCAACCATTTGTTACTCGTTAAAATACTGAATAATATATTGAAAAGGGGAGAAGTTCGGTTTTTATTGCATATATCGACGTTTCAGCCGGAATAGAGCGGTTTTACGTGTACATCTTCCCTCGGTAATATAAACGGAAAATCAGAAACATTTTAGTTAATTCTAATGAAAACACATTGATTTTTATCATTTGTATTGGAAACAACATTTCATATTCCTTTCTTGGATCTAAGTAATACGAAATCTCGCTCTATGATTTGAAGTTAAAATCCTCAAATATGGTTAAATAGTGACATTTTCACTTTTTTCATGTAGTTTGATATTACGTAAATATATTCATTTTTACCAATATTTCGATACTATTTCATGTAGTATCACGATATGTGATCTGGCCTTCAAATCTCAGAATTTCGCATCATATTGCATTTTAAGCAAGTTTTCTTGCATTTTGTTTCGTACGAAAAATCATCGAATTTAGCAATATTTTGACGTTTATCATCCCCTTTTCCTTTATGTGATTTAAACAAAATATCAACGAATTAGGCAATATTTTGCCGTTTTTCCACGTTTTTGTGAATTTTCAGTTTATTGTTATTAATTCATTAAATATACGATAAAAATGATGCAAACACATAATTGATTAGAAATTAACCTTAAATACTTCATTTTCAATCAACCATTTGTTTCTCGTTAAAATACTGAGTAGGATATTGAAAAGGGGAGAAGTTCGGTTTTTATTGCATATATCGACGTTTCAGCCGGATTAGAGCGGTTTTACGTGTACATCTTCCATCGGTTATATAAACGGAAAATCAGGAACCTTTTAGTTAATTCTAATGAATGCACATTGGTTTTTATCATTTGTATTGGAAACAACATTGTCATATGACTTTTCTTGGATCTAAATAATACGAAACCTCGCTCTATGATTTGAAGTTAAAATCCCCAAATATGGTAAAATAGTGACTTTTTTCACGTTTTTCATGTAGTTTGATATTACGTAAATATATTCATTTTTACCAATATTTAAATACTATTTCATTTAGTATCACGATATGTGATTTGGCCTTCTAATCTCAGAATTTCGCTTAATATTGCATTTTAAGCAAGTTTTCTTGCATTTTGTTTCGTACGAAAAATCATCGAATTTAGTAATATTTTGACGATTATCATCTCCTTTTCCTTTATATGATTTAAAGAAAATATCATCGAATTAGGCAATATTTTGCCGTTTTTCCACGTTTTTGTGAATTTTCAGTCTATGGTTATTAATTCATTATATATACGATACAAATGATGCAAACACATAATTGATTAGATAATAACCTTATATACTTCATTTTCAATCAACTATTTGTTTCTCGTTAAAATACTGAGTAATATATTGAAAAGGGGAGAAGTTCTGTTTTCATTGCATATATCGACGTTTCAGCCGGATTAGAGCGGTTTTACGTGTACATCTTCCATCGGTAATATAAACGGAAAATAAGGAACATTTTAGTTAATTCTAATGAAAACACATTGATTTTTATCATTTGTTTTGGAAACAACATTGTCATATGTCTTTTCTTGGATCTAAATAATTCGAAACCTCGCTCAATGATTTGAAGTTAAAATCCTCATATATGGTAAAATAGTGACTTTTTTCACGTTTTCCATGTAGCGTGATTTTACGTAAATATATTCGTTTTTACCAATATTTCGATACTACTTCATGTAGTATCACGATATGTGATTTGGCCTTCAAATCTCAGAATGTCGCATAATATTGCATTTTAAGCAAGTTTTTTTGCATTTTGTATCGTACGAAAAATCATCGAATTTAGCAATATTTTGACGTTTATCATCCCCTTTTCCTCTATGTGATTTAAACAAAATATCATCGAATTAGGCAATATTTTGCCGTTTTTCCACGTTTTTGTGAATTTTCAGTTTATGGGTATTAATTCACTATATATACGATAAAAATGATGCAAACACTTAATTAATTAGATAATAACCTTAAATACTTCATTTTCAATCAACTATTTGTTTCTCGTTAAAATACTGAGTAGGAGATTGAAAAGGGAAGAAGTTCTGTTTTTATTGCATAAATCGACGTTTCAGCCAGAATAGAGCGGTTTTCGTGGACATCTTTCATCGGTAATATAAACCGAAAATCAGGAACATTTTAGTTAATTCTAATGAAAACACATTGATTTTTATCATTTGTATTGGAAACAACATTTCATATGTCTTTTCTTGGATCTAAGTAATACGAAATCTCGCTCTATGATTTGAAGTTAAAATCCTCAAATATGGTTAAATAGTGACTTTTTCACTTTTTTCATGTAGTTTGATATTACGTAAATATATACATTTTTACCAATATTTCGATACTATTTCATGTGGTATCAAGATATGTGATTTGGCCTTCAAATCTCAGAATTTCGCATAATATTGCATTTTAAGCAAGTTTTCTTGCATTTTGTATTGTACGAAAAATCATCGAATTTAGCAATATTTTGACGTTTACCATCCCCTTTTCCTTTATGTGATTTGAACAAAATATCATCGAAATAGGCAATATTTTGCCGTTTTTCCACGTTTTTGTTAATTTTCAGTTTATTGTTATTAATTCATTATATATACGATAAAATGATGCAAACACATAATTGATTAGAAATTAACCTTAAATACTTCATTTTCAATCAACCATTTGTTACTCGTTAAAATACTGAATTTGAAATTCAGTATTTTATTCAGAAAAATATTCAGAAAAATATTGAAAAGGGGAGAAGTTCGGTTTTTATTGCATATATCGACGTTTCAGCCGGAATAGAGCGGTTTTACGTGTACATCTTCCCTCGGTAATATAAACGGAAAATCAGAAACATTTTAGTTAATTCTAATGAAAACACATTGATTTTTATCATTTTTATTGGAAACAACATTTCATATGTCTTTTCTTGGATCTAAGTAATACGAAATCTCGCTCTATGATTTGAAGTTAAAATCCTCAAATATGGTTAAATAGTGACTTTTTCACTTTTTTCATGTAGTTTGATATTACGTAAATATATTCATTTTTACCAATATTTCGATACTATTTCATGTAGTATCACGATATGTGATTTGGCCTTCAAATCTCAGAATTTCGCATCATATTGCATTTTAAGCAAGTTTTCTTGCATTTTGTTTCGTACGAAAAATCATCGAATTTAGCAATATTTTGACGTTTATCATCCCCTTTTCCTTTATGTGATTTAAACAAAATATCAACGAATTAGGCAATATTTTGCCGTTTTTCCACGTTTTTGTGAATTTTCAGTTTATTGTTATTAATTCATTAAATATACGATAAAAATGATGCAAACACATAATTGATTAGAAATTAACCTTAAATACTTCATTTTCAATCAACCATTTGTTTCTCGTTAAAATACTGAGTAGGATATTGAAAAGGGGAGAAGTTCGGTTTTTATTGCATATATGGACGTTTCAGCCGGATTAGAGCGGTTTTACGTGTAAATCTTCCATCGGTTATATAAACGGAAAATCAGGAACCTTTTAGTTAATTCTAATGAAAGCACATTGGTTTTTATCATTTGTATTGGAAACAACATTGTCATATGTCTTTTCTTGGATCTAAATAATACGAAACCTCGCTCTATGGTTTGAAGTTAAAATCCTCAAATATGGTAAAATAGTGACTTTTTTCACGTTTTTCATGTAGTTTGATATTACGTAAATATATTCATTTTTACCAATATTTCGATACTATTTCATTTAGTATCACGATATGTGATTTGGCCTTCTAATCTCAGAATTTCGCTTAATATTGCATTTTAAGCAAGTTTTCTTGCATTTTGTTTCGTACGAAAAATCATCGAATTTAGTAATATTTTGACGATTATCATCTCCTTTTCCTTTATATGATTTAAAGAAAATATCATCGAATTAGGCAATATTTTCCCGTTTTTCCACGTTTTTGTGAATTTTCAGTCTATGGTTATTAATTCATTATATATACGATAAAAATGATGCAAACACATAATTGATTAGAAATTAACCTTAAATACTTCATTTTCAATCGACCATTTGTTTCTCGTTAAAATACTGAGCAGGATATTGAAAACGGGAGAAGTTCGGTTTTTATTGCATATATAGACGTTTCAGCCGGATTAGAGCGGTTTTACGTGTACATCTTCCCTCGGTAATATAAACGGAAAATCAGGAACATTTTAGTTAATTCTAATGAAAACACATTGTTTTTTATCATTTGTATTGGAAACAACATTGTCATATGTCTTTTCTTGGATCTAAATAATACGAAACCTCGTTCTATGATTTGAAGTTAAAATCTTCAAATATGGTAAAATAGTGACTTTTTCACGTTTTTCATAAAGTTTGATATTACGTAAATATATTCATTTTTACCAATATTTCGATACTATTTCATGGAGTATCACGATATGTGATTTGGCCTTCAAATTTCAGAATTTCGCATAATATTGCATTTTAAACAAATTTTCTAGCATTTTGTTTCGTATGAAAAATCATCGAATTTAGCAATATTTTGACGTTTACCATCCCCTTTTCCTTTATTTGATTTGAACAAAATATTATCGAAATAGGCAATATTTTTCCGTTTTTCCACGTTTTTGTGAATTTTCAGTTTATTGTTATTAATTCATTATATATACGATAAAATGATGCAAACACATAATTGATTAGAAATTAACCTTAAATACTTCATTTTCAATCAACCATTTGTTACTCGTTAAAATACTGAATAATATATTGAAAAGGGGAGAAGTTCGGTTTTTATTGCATATATCGACGTTTCAGCCGGAATAGAGCGGTTTTACGTGTACATCTTCCCTCGGTAATATAAACGGAAAATCAGAAACATTTTAGTTAATTCTAATGAAAACACATTGATTTTTATCATTTGTATTGGAAACAACATTTCATATTCCTTTCTTGGATCTAAGTAATACGAAATCTCGCTCTATGATTTGAAGTTAAAATCCTCAAATATGGTTAAATAGTGACATTTTCACTTTTTTCATGTAGTTTGATATTACGTAAATATATTCATTTTTACCAATATTTCGATACTATTTCATGTAGTATCACGATATGTGATCTGGCCTTCAAATCTCAGAATTTCGCATCATATTGCATTTTAAGCAAGTTTTCTTGCATTTTGTTTCGTACGAAAAATCATCGAATTTAGCAATATTTTGACGTTTATCATCCCCTTTTCCTTTATGTGATTTAAACAAAATATCAACGAATTAGGCAATATTTTGCCGTTTTTCCACGTTTTTGTGAATTTTCAGTTTATTGTTATTAATTCATCAAATATACGATAAAAATGATGCAAACACATAATTGATTAGAAATTAACCTTAAATACTTCATTTTCAATCAACCATTTGTTTCTCGTTAAAATACTGAGTAGGATATTGAAAAGGGGAGAAGTTCGGTTTTTATTGCATATATCGACGTTTCAGCCGGATTAGAGCGGTTTTACGTGTACATCTTCCATCGGTTATATAAACGGAAAATCAGGAACCTTTTAGTTAATTCTAATGAATGCACATTGGTTTTTATCATTTGTATTGGAAACAACATTGTCATATGTCTTTTCTTGGATCTAAATAATACGAAACCTCGCTCTATGATTTGAAGTTAAAATCCTCAAATATGGTAAAATAGTGACTTTTTTCACGTTTTTCATGTAGTTTGATATTACGTAAATATATTCATTTTTACCAATATTTAAATACTATTTCATTTAGTATCACGATATGTGATTTGGCCTTCTAATCTCAGAATTTCGCTTAATATTGCATTTTAAGCAAGTTTTCTTGCATTTTGTTTCGTACGAAAAATCATCGAATTTAGTAATATTTTGACGATTATCATCTCCTTTTCCTTTATATGATTTAAAGAAAATATCATCGAATTAGGCAATATTTTGCCGTTTTTCCACGTTTTTGTGAATTTTCAGTCTATGGTTATTAATTCATTATATATACGATACAAATGATGCAAACACATAATTGATTAGATAATAACCTTATATACTTCATTTTCAATCAACTATTTGTTTCTCGTTAAAATACTGAGTAATATATTGAAAAGGGGAGAAGTTCTGTTTTCATTGCATATATCGACGTTTCAGCCGGATTAGAGCGGTTTTACGTGTACATCTTCCATCGGTAATATAAACGGAAAATAAGGAACATTTTAGTTAATTCTAATGAAAACACATTGATTTTTATCATTTGTTTTGGAAACAACATTGTCATATGTCTTTTCTTGGATCTAAATAATTCGAAACCTCGCTCAATGATTTGAAGTTAAAATCCTCATATATGGTAAAATAGTGACTTTTTTCACGTTTTCCATGTAGCGTGATTTTACGTAAATATATTCGTTTTTACCAATATTTCGATACTACTTCATGTAGTATCACGATATGTGATTTGGCCTTCAAATCTCAGAATGTCGCATAATATTGCATTTTAAGCAAGTTTTTTTGCATTTTGTATCGTACGAAAAATCATCGAATTTAGCAATATTTTGACGTTTATCATCCCCTTTTCCTCTATGTGATTTAAACAAAATATCATCGAATTAGGCAATATTTTGGCGTTTTTCCACGTTTTTGTGAATTTTCAGTTTATGGGTATTAATTCACTATATATACGATAAAAATGATGCAAACACTTAATTAATTAGATAATAACCTTAAATACTTCATTTTCAATCAACTATTTGTTTCTCGTTAAAATACTGAGTAGGAGATTGAAAAGGGAAGAAGTTCTGTTTTTATTGCATAAATCGACGTTTCAGCCGGAATAGAGCGGTTTTCGTGTACATCTTCCATCGGTAATATAAACCGAAAATCAGGAACATTTTAGTTAATTCTAATGAAAACACATTGATTTTTATCATTTGTATTGGAAACAACATTTCATATGTCTTTTCTTGGATCTAAGTAATACGAAATCTCGCTCTATGATTTGAAGTTAAAATCCTCAAATATGGTTAAATAGTGACTTTTTCACTTTTTTCATGTAGTTTGATATTACGTAAATATATACATTTTTACCAATATTTCGATACTATTTCATGTGGTATCAAGATATGTGATTTGGCCTTCAAATCTCAGAATTTCGCATAATATTGCATTTTAAGCAAGTTTTCTTGCATTTTGTATTGTACGAAAAATCATCGAATTTAGCAATATTTTGACGTTTACCATCCCCTTTTCCTTTATGTGATTTGAACAAAATATCATCGAAATAGGCAATATTTTGCCGTTTTTCCACGTTTTTGTTAATTTTCAGTTTATTGTTATTAATTCATTATATATACGATAAAATGATGCAAACACATAATTGATTAGAAATTAACCTTAAATACTTCATTTTCAATCAACCATTTGTTACTCGTTAAAATACTGAATTTGAAATTCAGTATTTTATTCAGAAAAATATTCAGAAAAATATTGAAAAGGGGAGAAGTTCGGTTTTTATTGCATATATCGACGTTTCAGCCGGAATAGAGCGGTTTTACGTGTACATCTTCCCTCGGTAATATAAACGGAAAATCAGAAACATTTTAGTTAATTCTAATGAAAACACATTGATTTTTATCATTTGTATTGGAAACAACATTTCATATGTCTTTTCTTGGATCTAAGTAATACGAAATCTCGCTCTATGATTTGAAGTTAAAATCCTCAAATATGGTTAAATAGTGACTTTTTCACTTTTTTCATGTAGTTTGATATTACGTAAATATATTCATTTTTACCAATATTTCGATACTATTTCATGTAGTATCACGATATGTGATTTGGCCTTCAAATCTCAGAATTTCGCATCATATTGCATTTTAAGCAAGTTTTCTTGCATTTTGTTTCGTACGAAAAATCATCGAATTTAGCAATATTTTGACGTTTATCATCCCCTTTTCCTTTATGTGATTTAAACAAAATATCAACGAATTAGGCAATATTTTGCCGTTTTTCCACGTTTTTGTGAATTTTCAGTTTATTGTTATTAATTCATTAAATATACGATAAAAATGATGCAAACACATAATTGATTAGAAATTAACCTTAAATACTTCATTTTCAATCAACCATTTGTTTCTCGTTAAAATACTGAGTAGGATATTGAAAAGGGGAGAAGTTCGGTTTTTATTGCATATATGGACGTTTCAGCCGGATTAGAGCGGTTTTACGTGTAAATCTTCCATCGGTTATATAAACGGAAAATCAGGAACCTTTTAGTTAATTCTAATGAAAGCACATTGGTTTTTATCATTTGTATTGGAAACAACATTGTCATATGTCTTTTCTTGGATCTAAATAATACGAAACCTCGCTCTATGGTTTGAAGTTAAAATCCTCAAATATGGTAAAATAGTGACTTTTTTCACGTTTTTCATGTAGTTTGATATTACGTAAATATATTCATTTTTACCAATATTTCGATACTATTTCATTTAGTATCACGATATGTGATTTGGCCTTCTAATCTCAGAATTTCGCTTAATATTGCATTTTAAGCAAGTTTTCTTGCATTTTGTTTCGTACGAAAAATCATCGAATTTAGTAATATTTTGACGATTATCATCTCCTTTTCCTTTATATGATTTAAAGAAAATATCATCGAATTAGGCAATATTTTCCCGTTTTTCCACGTTTTTGTGAATTTTCAGTCTATGGTTATTAATTCATTATATATACGATAAAAATGATGCAAACACATAATTGATTAGAAATTAACCTTAAATACTTCATTTTCAATCGACCATTTGTTTCTCGTTAAAATACTGAGCAGGATATTGAAAACGGGAGAAGTTCGGTTTTTATTGCATATATAGACGTTTCAGCCGGATTAGAGCGGTTTTACGTGTACATCTTCCCTCGGTAATATAAACGGAAAATCAGGAACATTTTAGTTAATTCTAATGAAAACACATTGTTTTTTATCATTTGTATTGGAAACAACATTGTCATATGTCTTTTCTTGGATCTAAATAATACGAAACCTCGTTCTATGATTTGAAGTTAAAATCTTCAAATATGGTAAAATAGTGACTTTTTCACGTTTTTCATAAAGTTTGATATTACGTAAATATATTCATTTTTACCAATATTTCGATACTATTTCATGGAGTATCACGATATGTTATTTGGCCTTCAAATTTCAGAATTTCGCATAATATTGCATTTTAAACAAATTTTCTAGCATTTTGTTTCGTATGAAAAATCATCGAATTTAGCAATATTTTGACGTTTACCATCCCCTTTTCCTTTATTTGATTTGAACAAAATATTATCGAAATAGGCAATATTTTTCCGTTTTTCCACGTTTTTGTGAATTTTCAGTTTATTGTTATTAATTCATTATATATACGATAAAATGATGCAAACACATAATTGATTAGAAATTAACCTTAAATACTTCATTTTCAATCAACCATTTGTTACTCGTTAAAATACTGAGTAGGATATTGAAAAGGGGAGAAGCTCGGTTTTTATTGCATATATCGACGTTTCAGCCGGAATAGAGCGGTTTTACTTGTACATCTTCCCTCGGTAATATAAACGGAAAATCAGAAACATTTTAGTTAATTCTAATGAAAGCACATTGTTTTTTATCATTTGTATTGGAAACAACATTGTCATATGTCTCTTCTTGGATCTAAATAATACGAAACCTCGCTCTATGATTTGAAGTTAAAATCCTCAAATATGGTAAAATAGTGACTTTTTCACGTTTCTCATGTAGTTTGATATTACGTAAATATATTCATTTTTACCAATATTTCGATACTATTTCATGTAGTATCACGATATGTGATTTGGCCTTCAAATCTCAGAATTTCGCATAATAATGCATTTTAAGCAAGTTTTCTTGCATTTTGTTTCGTACGAAAAATCATCGAATTTAGCAATATTTTGACGATTATCATCTCCTTTTCCTTTATGTGATTTAAACAAAACATCATCGAATTAGGCAATATTTTGCCATTTTTCCACGTTTTTGTAAATTTTCAGTCTATGGTTATTAATTCATTATATATACGATAAAAATGATGCAAACACATAATTGATTAGATAATAACCTTATATACTTCATTTTCAATCAACTATTTGTTTCTCGTTAAAATACTGAGTAATATATTGAAAATGGGAGAAGTTCTCTTTTTATTGCATAAATCGACGTTTCAGCCGGAATCGAGCGGTTTTCGTGTACATCTTCCATCGGTAATATAAACGGAAAATCAGGAACATTTTAGTAAATTCTAATGAAAACACATTGATTTTTATCATTTGTATTGGAAACAACATTTCATATGTTTTTTCTTGGATCTAAATAATACGAAACCTCGCTTTATGATTTGAAGTTAAAATCCTCAAATATGGTAAAATAGTGACTTTTTCACGTTTTTCATATAGTTTGTTATTACGTAAATATATTCATTTTTACCAATATTTCGATACTATTTCATTTAGTATCACGATATGTGATTTGGCCTTCTAATCTCAGAATTTCGCTTAATATTGCATTTTAAGCAAGTTTTCTTGCATTTTGTTTCGTACGAAAAATCATCGAATTTAGTAATATTTTGACGATTATCATCTCCTTTTCCTTTATATGATTTAAAGAAAATATCATCGAATTAGGCAATATTTTGCCGTTTTTCCACGTTTTTGTGAATTTTCAGTCTATGGTTATTAATTCATTATATATACGATACAAATGATGCAAACACATAATTGATTAGATAATAACCTTATATACTTCATTTTCAATCAACTATTTGTTTCTCGTTAAAATACTGAGTAATATATTGAAAAGGGGAGAAGTTCTGTTTTCATTGCATATATCGACGTTTCAGCCGGATTAGAGCGGTTTTACGTGTACATCTTCCATCGGTAATATAAACGGAAAATAAGGAACATTTTAGTTAATTCTAATGAAAACACATTGATTTTTATCATTTGTTTTGGAAACAACATTGTCATATGTCTTTTCTTGGATCTAAATAATTCGAAACCTCGCTCAATGATTTGAAGTTAAAATCCTCATATATGGTAAAATAGTGACTTTTTTCACGTTTTCCATGTAGCGTGATTTTACGTAAATATATTCGTTTTTACCAATATTTCGATACTACTTCATGTAGTATCACGATATGTGATTTGGCCTTCAAATCTCAGAATGTCGCATAATATTGCATTTTAAGCAAGTTTTTTTGCATTTTGTATCGTACGAAAAATCATCGAATTTAGCAATATTTTGACGTTTATCATCCCCTTTTCCTTTATGTGATTTAAACAAAATATCATCGAATTAGGCAATATTTTGCCGTTTTTCCACGTTTTTGTGAATTTTCAGTTTATGGGTATTAATTCACTATATATACGATAAAAATGATGCAAACACTTAATTAATTAGATAATAACCTTAAATACTTCATTTTCAATCAACTATTTGTTTCTCGTTAAAATACTGAGTAGGAGATTGAAAAGGGAAGAAGTTCTGTTTTTATTGCATAAATCGACGTTTCAGCCGGAATAGAGCGGTTTTCGTGTACATCTTCCATCGGTAATATAAACCGAAAATCAGGAACATTTTAGTTAATTCTAATGAAAACACATTGATTTTTATCATTTGTATTGCAAACAACATTTCATATGTCTTTTCTTGGATCTAAGTAATACGAAATCTCGCTCTATGATTTGAAGTTAAAATCCTCAAATATGGTTAAATAGTGACTTTTTCACTTTTTTCATGTAGTTTGATATTACGTAAATATATACATTTTTACCAATATTTCGATACTATTTCATGTGGTATCAAGATATGTGATTTGGCCTTCAAATCTCAGAATTTCGCATAATATTGCATTTTAAGCAAGTTTTCTTGCATTTTGTATTGTACGAAAAATCATCGAATTTAGCAATATTTTGACGTTTACCATCCCCTTTTCCTTTATGTGATTTGAACAAAATATCATCGAAATAGGCAATATTTTGCCGTTTTTCCACGTTTTTTTTAATTTTCAGTTTATTGTTATTAATTCATTATATATACGATAAAATGATGCAAACACATAATTGATTAGAAATTAACCTTAAATACTTCATTTTCAATCAACCATTTGTTACTCGTTAAAATACTGAATAATATATTGAAAAGGGGAGAAGTTCGGTTTTTATTGCATATATCGACGTTTCAGCCGGAATAGAGCGGTTTTACGTGTACATCTTCCCTCGGTAATATAAACGGAAAATCAGAAACATTTTAGTTAATTCTAATGAAAACACATTGATTTTTATCATTTGTATTGGAAACAACATTTCATATGTCTTTTCTTGGATCTAAGTAATACGAAATCTCGCTCTATGATTTGAAGTTAAAATCCTCAAATATGGTTAAATAGTGACTTTTTCACTTTTTTCATGCAGTTTGATATTACGTAAATATATTCATTTTTACCAATATTTCGATACTATTTCATTTAGTATCACGATATGTGATTTGGCCTTCTAATCTCAGAATTTCGCTTAATATTGCATTTTAAGCAAGTTTTCTTGCATTTTGTTTCGTACGAAAAATCATCGAATTTAGTAATATTTTGACGATTATCATCTCCTTTTCCTTTATATGATTTAAAGAAAATATCATCGAATTAGGCAATATTTTGCCGTTTTTCCACGTTTTTGTGAATTTTCAGTCTATGGTTATTAATTCATTATATATACGATACAAATGATGCAAACACATAATTGATTAGATAATAACCTTATATACTTCATTTTCAATCAACTATTTGTTTCTCGTTAAAATACTGAGTAATATATTGAAAAGGGGAGAAGTTCTGTTTTCATTGCATATATCGACGTTTCAGCCGGATTAGAGCGGTTTTACGTGTACATCTTCCATCGGTAATATAAACGGAAAATAAGGAACATTTTAGTTAATTCTAATGAAAACACATTGATTTTTATCATTTGTTTTGGAAACAACATTGTCATATGTCTTTTCTTGGATCTAAATAATTCGAAACCTCGCTCAATGATTTGAAGTTAAAATCCTCATATATGGTAAAATAGTGACTTTTTTCACGTTTTCCATGTAGCGTGATTTTACGTAAATATATTCGTTTTTACCAATATTTCGATACTACTTCATGTAGTATCACGATATGTGATTTGGCCTTCAAATCTCAGAATGTCGCATAATATTGCATTTTAAGCAAGTTTTTTTGCATTTTGTATCGTACGAAAAATCATCGAATTTAGCAATATTTTGACGTTTATCATCCCCTTTTCCTTTATGTGATTTAAACAAAATATCATCGAATTAGGCAATATTTTGCCGTTTTTCCACGTTTTTGTGAATTTTCAGTTTATGGGTATTAATTCACTATATATACGATAAAAATGATGCAAACACTTAATTAATTAGATAATAACCTTAAATACTTCATTTTCAATCAACTATTTGTTTCTCGTTAAAATACTGAGTAGGAGATTGAAAAGGGAAGAAGTTCTGTTTTTATTGCATAAATCGACGTTTCAGCCGGAATAGAGCGGTTTTCGTGTACATCTTCCATCGGTAATATAAACCGAAAATCAGGAACATTTTAGTTAATTCTAATGAAAACACATTGATTTTTATCATTTGTATTGCAAACAACATTTCATATGTCTTTTCTTGGATCTAAGTAATACGAAATCTCGCTCTATGATTTGAAGTTAAAATCCTCAAATATGGTTAAATAGTGACTTTTTCACTTTTTTCATGTAGTTTGATATTACGTAAATATATACATTTTTACCAATATTTCGATACTATTTCATGTGGTATCAAGATATGTGATTTGGCCTTCAAATCTCAGAATTTCGCATAATATTGCATTTTAAGCAAGTTTTCTTGCATTTTGTATTGTACGAAAAATCATCGAATTTAGCAATATTTTGACGTTTACCATCCCCTTTTCCTTTATGTGATTTGAACAAAATATCATCGAAATAGGCAATATTTTGCCGTTTTTCCACGTTTTTTTTAATTTTCAGTTTATTGTTATTAATTCATTATATATACGATAAAATGATGCAAACACATAATTGATTAGAAATTAACCTTAAATACTTCATTTTCAATCAACCATTTGTTACTCGTTAAAATACTGAATAATATATTGAAAAGGGGAGAAGTTCGGTTTTTATTGCATATATCGACGTTTCAGCCGGAATAGAGCGGTTTTACGTGTACATCTTCCCTCGGTAATATAAACGGAAAATCAGAAACATTTTAGTTAATTCTAATGAAAACACATTGATTTTTATCATTTGTATTGGAAACAACATTTCATATGTCTTTTCTTGGATCTAAGTAATACGAAATCTCGCTCTATGATTTGAAGTTAAAATCCTCAAATATGGTTAAATAGTGACTTTTTCACTTTTTCATGCAGTTTGATATTACGTAAATATATTCATTTTTACCAATATTTCGATACTATTTCATGTAGTATCACGATATGTGATTTGGCCTTCAAATCTCAGAATTTCGCATCATATTGCATTTTAAGCAAGTTTTCTTGCATTTTGTTTCGTACGAAAAATCATCGAATTTAGCAATATTTTGACGTTTATCATCCCCTTTTCCTTTATGTGATTTAAACAAAATATCAACGAATTAGGCAATATTTTGCCGTTTTTCCACGTTTTTGTGAATTTTCAGTTTATTGTTATTAATTCATTAAATATACGATAAAAATGATGCAAACACATAATTGATTAGAAATTAACCTTAAATACTTCATTTTCAATCAACCATTTGTTACTCGTTAAAATACTGAGTAGGATATTGAAAAGGGGAGAAGTTCGGTTTTTATTGCATATATCGACGTTTCAGCCGGATTAGAGCGGTTTTACGTGTAAATCTTCCATCGGTTATATAAACGGAAAATCAGGAACCTTTTAGTTAATTCTAATGAAAGCACATTGGTTTTTATCATTTGTATTGGAAACAACATTGTCATATGTCTTTTCTTGGATCTAAATAATACGAAACCTCGCTCTATGATTTGAAGTTAAAATCCTCAAATATGGTAAAATAGTGACTTTTTTCACGTTTTTCATGTAGTTTGATATTACGTAAATATATTCATTTTTACCAATATTTCGATACTATTTCATTTAGTATCACGATATTTGATTTGGCCTTCTAATCTCAGAATTTCGCTTAATATTGCATTTTAAGCAAGTTTTCTTGCATTTTGTTTCGTACGAAAAATCATCGAATTTAGTAATATTTTGACGATTATCATCTCCTTTTCCTTTATATGATTTAAAGAAAATATCATCGAATTAGGCAATATTTTGCCGTTTTTCCACGTTTTTGTGAATTTTCAGTCTATGGTTATTAATTCATTATATATACGATAAAAATGATGCAAACACATAATTGATTAGAAATTAACCTTAAATACTTCATTTTCAATCAACCATTTGTTTCTCGTTAAAATACTGAGCAGGATATTGAAAACGGGAGAAGATCGGTTTTTATTGCATATATAGACGTTTCAGCCGGATTAGAGCGGTTTTACGTGTACATCTTCCCTCGGTAATATAAACGGAAAATCAGGAACATTTTAGTTAATTCTAGTGAAAACACATTGTTTTTTATCATTTGTATTGGAAACAACATTGTCATATGTCTTTTCTTGGATCTAAATAATACGAAACCTCGTTCTATGATTTGAAGTTAAAATCTTCAAATATGGTAAAATAGTGACTTTTTCACGTTTTTCATAAAGTTTGATATTACGTAAATATATTCATTTTTACCAATATTTCGATACTATTTCATGGAGTATCACGATATGTGATTTGGCCTTCAAATTTCAGAATTTCGCATAATATTGCATTTTAAGCAAGTTTTTTTGCATTTTGTATCGTACGAAAAATCATCGAATTTAGCAATATTTTGACGTTTATCATCCCCTTTTCCTCTATGTGATTTAAACAAAATATCATCGAATTAGGCAATATTTTGCCGTTTTTCCACGTTTTTGTGAATTTTCAGTTTATGGGTATTAATTCACTATATATACGATAAAAATGATGCAAACACTTAATTAATTAGATAATAACCTTAAATACTTCATTTTCAATCAACTATTTGTTTCTCGTTAAAATACTGAGTAGGAGATTGAAAAGGGAAGAAGTTCTGTTTTTATTGCATAAATCGACGTTTCAGCCGGAATAGAGCGGTTTTCGTGTACATCTTCCATCGGTAATATAAACCGAAAATCAGGAACATTTTAGTTAATTCTAATGAAAACACATTGATTTTTATCATTTGTATTGCAAACAACATTTCATATGTCTTTTCTTGGATCTAAGTAATACGAAATCTCGCTCTATGATTTGAAGTTAAAATCCTCAAATATGGTTAAATAGTGAGTTTTTCACTTTTTTCATGTAGTTTGATATTACGTAAATATATACATTTTTACCAATATTTCGATACTATTTCATGTGGTATCAAGATATGTGATTTGGCCTTCAAATCTCAGAATTTCGCATAATATTGCATTTTAAGCAAGTTTTCTTGCATTTTGTATTGTACGAAAAATCATCGAATTTAGCAATATTTTGACGTTTACCATCCCCTTTTCCTTTATGTGATTTGAACAAAATATCATCGAAATAGGCAATATTTTGCCGTTTTTCCACGTTTTTGTTAATTTTCAGTTTATTGTTATTAATTCATTATATATACGATAAAATGATGCAAACACATAATTGATTAGAAATTAACCTTAAATACTTCATTTTCAATCAACCATTTGTTACTCGTTAAAATACTGAATAATATATTGAAAAGGGGAGAAGTTCGGTTTTTATTGCATATATCGACGTTTCAGCCGGAATAGAGCGGTTTTACGTGTACATCTTCCCTCGGTAAAATAAACGGAAAATCAGAAACATTTTAGTTAATTCTAATGAAAACACATTGATTTTTATCATTTGTATTGGAAACAACATTTCATATGTCTTTTCTTGGATCTAAGTAATACGAAATCTCGCTCTATGATTTGAAGTTAAAATCCTCAAATATGGTTAAATAGTGACTTTTTCACTTTTTTCATGCAGTTTGATATTACGTAAATATATTCATTTTTACCAATATTTCGATACTATTTCATGTAGTATCACGATATGTGATTTGGCCTTCAAATCTCAGAATTTCGCATCATATTGCATTTTAAGCAAGTTTTCTTGCATTTTGTTTCGTACGAAAAATCATCGAATTTAGCAATATTTTGACGTTTATCATCCCCTTTTCCTTTATGTGATTTAAACAAAATATCAACGAATTAGGCAATATTTTGCCGTTTTTCCACGTTTTTGTGAATTTTCAGTTTATTGTTATTAATTCATTAAATATACGATAAAAATGATGCAAACACATAATTGATTAGAAATTAACCTTAAATACTTCATTTTCAATCAACCATTTGTTACTCGTTAAAATACTGAGTAGGATATTGAAAAGGGGAGAAGTTCGGTTTTTATTGCATATATCGACGTTTCAGCCGGATTAGAGCGGTTTTACGTGTAAATCTTCCATCGGTTATATAAACGGAAAATCAGGAACCTTTTAGTTAATTCTAATGAAAGCACATTGGTTTTTATCATTTGTATTGGAAACAACATTGTCATATGTCTTTTCTTGGATCTAAATAATACGAAACCTCGCTCTATGATTTGAAGTTAAAATCCTCAAATATGGTAAAATAGTGACTTTTTTCACGTTTTTCATGTAGTTTGATATTACGTAAATATATTCATTTTTACCAATATTTCGATACTATTTCATTTAGTATCACGATATTTGATTTGGCCTTCTAATCTCAGAATTTCGCTTAATATTGCATTTTAAGCAAGTTTTCTTGCATTTTGTTTCGTACGAAAAATCATCGAATTTAGTAATATTTTGACGATTATCATCTCCTTTTCCTTTATATGATTTAAAGAAAATATCATCGAATTAGGCAATATTTTGCCGTTTTTCCACGTTTTTGTGAATTTTCAGTCTATGGTTATTAATTCATTATATATACGATAAAAATGATGCAAACACATAATTGATTAGAAATTAACCTTAAATACTTCATTTTCAATCAACCATTTGTTTCTCGTTAAAATACTGAGCAGGATATTGAAAACGGGAGAAGTTCGGTTTTTATTGCATATATAGACGTTTCAGCCGGATTAGAGCGGTTTTACGTGTACATCTTCCCTCGGTAATATAAACGGAAAATCAGGAACATTTTAGTTAATTCTAATGAAAACACATTGTTTTTTATCATTTGTATTGGAAACAACATTGTCATATGTCTTTTCTTGGATCTAAATAATACGAAACCTCGTTCTATGATTTGAAGTTAAAATCTTCAAATATGGTAAAATAGTGACTTTTTCACGTTTTTCATAAAGTTTGATATTACGTAAATATATTCATTTTTACCAATATTTCGATACTATTTCATGGAGTATCACGATATGTGATTTGGCCTTCAAATTTCAGAATTTCGCATAATATTGCATTTTAAACAAATTTTCTAGCATTTTGTTTCGTATGAAAAATCATCGAATTTAGCAATATTTTGACGTTTACCATCCCCTTTTCCTTTATTTGATTTGAACAAAATATCATCGAAATAGGCAATATTTTTCCGTTTTTCCACGTTTTTGTGAATTTTCAGTTTATTGTTATTAATTCATTATATATACGATAAAATGATGCAAACACATAATTGATTAGAAATTAACCTTAAATACTTCATTTTCAATCAACCATTTGTTACTCGTTAAAATACTGAGTAGGATATTGAAAAGGGGAGAAGCTCGGTTTTTATTGCATATATCGACGTTTCAGCCGGAATAGAGCGGTTTTACTTGTACATCTTCCCTCGGTAATATAAACGGAAAATCAGAAACATTTTAGTTAATTCTAATGAAAGCACACTGTTTTTTATCATTTGTATTGGAAACAACATTGTCATATGTCTTTTCTTGGATCAAAGTAATACGAAATCTCGCTCTATGATTTGAAGTTAAAATCCTCAAATATGGTTAAATAGTGACTTTTTTCACTTTTTTCATGTAGTTTGATATTACGTAAATATATTCATTTTTACCAATATTTCGATACTATTTCATGTAGTATCACGATATGTGATTTGGCCTTCAAATCTCAGAATTTCGCATCATATTGCATTTTAAGCAAGTTTTCTTGCATTTTGTTTCGTACGAAAAATCATCGAATTTAGCAATATTTTGACGTTTATCATCCCCTTTTCCTTTATGTGATTTAAACAAAATATCAACGAATTAGGCAATATTTTGCCGTTTTCCCACGTTTTGTGAATTTTCAGTTTATTGTTATTAATTCATTATATATACGATAAAAATGATGCAAACACATAATTGATTAGATAATAACCTTATATACTTCATTTTCAATCAACTATTTGTTTCTCGTTAAAATACTGAGTAATATATTGAAAAGGGGAGAAGTTCTGTTTTTATTGCATAAATCGACGTTTCAGCCGGAATAGAGCGGTTTTCGTGTACATCTTCCATCGGTAATATAAACGGAAAATCAGGAACATTTTAGTAAATTCTAATGAAAACACATTGATTTTTATCATTTGTATTGGAAACAACATTTCATATGTCTTTTCTTGGATCAAAGTAATACGAAATCTCGCTCTTTGATTTGAAGTTAAAATCTTCAAATATGGTTAAATAGTGACTTTTTTCACGTTTTTCATGTAGTTTGATATTACGTAAATATATTCATTTTTACCAATAATTCGATACTATTTCATGGAGTATCACGATATGTGATTTGGCCTTCAAATCTCAGAATTTCGCATCATTTTGCATTTTAAGCACGTTTTCTTGCATTTTGTTTCGTACGAAAAATCATCGAATTTAGCAATATTTTGATGGAGCTTTCGATGGAATTTTGATGGAAAGCCGTCCTGGGACTTGCCAGGACGCCGCGAGACTGTCACTTTGCTGTGAGGCTCCAGGGTCGATCAGCGGGTCATGCGTGCAGTCGGCAAGTACCATGAGCAGACATGTTGGGACCCGAAAGATGGGGAACTATGCCTGGCCAGGATGAAGCCAGAGGAAACTCTGGTGGAGGTCCGTAGCGGTTTTTTTTCCGGCTTTCTGCTTTTTTTCGCAGTTTGAAACTACGACATTTAATACCGAAAATTTGCCAAGTACTGAAAGAGGCGATGGATCACACTTTGCCCAAACCCTCCCTGCAGTTTTTAAAATATCCCAAACATCCCAAATTCGACCCTAGAGCCATATTTTGGAGCCTAATTCTGGCCATCTGCATATATTCACAAGCTGAAATTACGATATTTTATACCGAAAATATGCCAATTACTGAAAGCAGCGATGGGCCACACTTGACCCAATCCCCCCTGCAGTTTTCAAAGTATCCCAAATATCTCAAATTCGACGCTTGAGCCATATTTTGGAAGCAAAATCGGGCTCTTTGCACGTATTCGCAGTGTGAATTTACGAATTTTTATTCCGAAAATATGTCAATTACTGAGAGAGTCGATGGTCACATATTGGCCAAACCCCCTTGCAGTTTTCAAAATATCCCAAACATCTCAAATTTGACCCTTGAGCCATATTTTGTAGCCAAATTGGGGCTCTCTGCACATATTCGCAGTTTGAAATTACGACTTTTTATACCGAAAATATGTGAATTACGGAGAGCCGCGATGGATCACATTTTGCCCAAACCCCCCTGCAAATTTCAAATTATCCCAAACATCCAAAATTTTACCCGTGAGCTATATTTTGGAGCCAAATTCTGGCTCTCTGCATATATTCGCAGTTTGAAATTACGACTTTTTATACCGAAAATATGCTAATTACTGAGAGCGGCGATGGATCACCTTTTCGCCATACCCTCCCAGCAGTTTCCAAAATATCCCAAACATCCCAAATTTGACACTTGACCCATATTTTGGAGCCAAATTTTGGCTTTCTGCATGTATTCGTAGTTTGAAATTACGAATTTTTATACCGATAATACGCCAATTACTGAGAGCGGCTAAGGATCACATTTTCCCCAAACCCTCCATGCAGTTTTCAAAATATCCCAAACATCACAAATTCGACCATTGAGCTATGTTTTGGAGCCAAATTCTGGCTCTCTGCACGTATTCGCAGTTTGAAATTACGACTTTTTATACCGAAAATATGCCAATTACTGAGAGCGGCGATGGATCACATTTTGCTCAAACCCTCCCTTCAGTTTTCAAAATATCCCAAACATCCCAAATTCGACCGTTGAGCCAAATTTTGGAGCCAAATTCCGGCTTTCTGCTTTTTTTCGCTGTTTGAAACTACGACATTTAATACCGAAAATATGCCAATTATTGAAAGAGGCGATGGATCACATTTTGGCCAAACCCTCCCTGCAGTTTTCAAAATATCCCAAACATCCCAAATTCGAATCTTGAGCCATATTTTGGAGCCTAATTCTGGCCATCTGCATATATTCGCAAGTTGAAATTACGATATTTTATACCGAAAATATGCCAATTACTGAAAGCAGCGATGGGCCACATTTGACCCAATTCCCCCTGCAGTTTTGAAAATATCCCAAACATCACAAATTCGACCCTTGAGCTATATTTTGGAGCCAAATTTTGGCTCTCTGCATGTATTCGCAGTTTGAAATTACGACTTTTTATATCGAAAATATGCCAATTACTGAAAGCAGCGATTGGTCACATTTTGTCCAAACCCTCCCTGCAGTTTGCAAATTATCCCAAACATCAAAATTCGACCCTTGAGCCATATTTTGGAGCAAAATTCTCTCTCTCTCTGTACATATTCGCAGGTTGAAATTACGATATTTTATATCGAAAATATGCCAATTACTGAAACAAGCGATGGGTCACATTTTGCCCCCCCCCCCCCCTACAGTTTTCAAAATATCCCAAACATCTCAAATTCGACGCATGAGCCATATTTTGGAACCAAAATCGGGCTCTCTGCACGTATTCGCAGTTTGAAATTACGAATTTTTATACTGAAAATATGCCAATAACTGAAAGCAGCGATGGGTCACAATTTTTCCAAACCCCCCTGCAGTTTCCAAAATATCTGAAACATCCCAAATTCGACCCTTGAGCCATATTTTGGAGCCAAATTCTGGCTTTCTGCACGCATTCCCAGTTTGAAATTACGAATTTTTATACCGAAAATATGCCAATTACTGAAAGCGGCGATGGGTCACATGTTTCCTAAACCCTCCCTGCAGTTTTCAAAATATCCCAAACATCCCAAATTCGACCCGTGAGCAATATTTTGGAGCCAAATTTTGGCTTTCTGCATTTATTCACAGTTTGAAATTTCGACTTTTTATACCGAAAATATGCCAATTACTGAAAGCGGCAATGGATCACATTTTGCTTAAACCTCCTGCAGTTTTCAAAATATCCCAAACATCCCAAATTTGACCCTTGAGCCATATTTTGTAGCCAAATTGAGGATCTCTGCACATATTCGCAGTTTGAAATTACGACTTTTTATACCGAAAATATGTAAATTACGGAGAGCCACGATGGATCACATTTTGCCCAAACCCCCCGGCAAATTTCAAATTATCCCAAACATCTAAAATTTTACTCTTGAGCTATATTTTGGAGCCAAATTCTGGCTCTCTGCATGTATTCGCAGTTTGAAGTTACGAATATTTAAGAATATTTAAGAATATTTAAGGCTTAAGAGAGGGGTGCAGAGGCTCAAGAGAATGATGCAGGGGCTCAAGAGAATGATGCAGAGGCTTGAGAGAGGGATGCAGAGGATCAAGAGAGTGATGCAGAGGCTTAAGAGAGGAATGCAGAGGCTGAAGAGAATGTTGCAGAGGCTTAAGAGAGGGATGCAGAGGCTCAAGAGAAAGATAGAGAGGCTCATGAGAGGGATGCCGAGGCTAAAGAGAGTGACGCAGAGGCTCAAGAGAGTGATAGAGAGGCTCAAGAGAGGGATGCAGAGGCTCAAGAGAGTGATTCAGTGGCTTACGAGAGTGATGCACAGGCTTAAGAGAGTGATGCAGAAGCTTAAGAGAGGGATGCAGGGGCTCAAGAGAGGGATGCAGAGGCTCAAGTGAGGGATGCAGAGGCACAAGAGAGGGATGCAGAGGCTTAAGAGAGGGATGCAGAGGCTTAAGAGAGTGATGTAAAGGCTTAGGAGAAGGATGCAGAGGCTCATGAGAGAGACGCAGGAGTTCATGACAATGATGCAGAGGCTGAAGAAAGGGATGCAGAAGCTTAAGAAAGTGATGCAGAGGCTCAAAAAAGAGATGCAGAGGCTTAATAAAGTGAAGCAGAGGCTCAAAAAAGGTATTTTAGGTATAAAAAGGCGTAACTTCAAACTGCGAACACGTGCCGAGAGCTAGAATTTGGCTCCAAAATATGGCTCAAGCGTCGAATTTGGGATGTTTGAGATATTTTGAAAACTGCAAAGAGGGTTTGGGCAAAATGTGACCCATCTCCGCTCTCTGTAATTGGCATATTTTCGGTATAAAAAGTCGAAATTTCAAACTGCAAATACGTGCAGAGAGCCAGAATTTGGCTCTAAAATATGGCTCAAGGGTTGAATTTGGGATGTTTGGAATATTTTGAAAACTACAGGGGATGCTCACGAAAGGGATGCAGAGGCTTAAGAAAGTGATGCAGAGGCTCAAAAAAGGGATGCAGAGGCTTAAGAGAGGGATGCAGAGGCTCAAGAGAGTGATGAAAAGGCTTAAGAGAGGGATGCAGAGGCTGAAGAGAGAAATGCAGAGGCTTAAGAGAGTGATGCAGGGGTTCAAGAGAGTGATGCAGAGGCACAAGAGAATGATGTAGAGGCTTAAGAGAGGGATGCAGAGGCTCAAGAGAATGATGCAGGGGCTCAAGAGAATGATGCAGAGGCTTTATGCATCATTTTTGTCGTATATATAATGAATTAATACCAATAAACTGAAAATTCACAAAAACGTGGAAAAACGTCAAAATATTGCTAAATTCGATTATTTTTTGTACGAAACAAAACGCAAGAAAACTTGCTTAAAATGCAATATTATGCGAAATTCTGAGATTTGAAGGCCAAATCACATATCGTGATACTACATAAAACAGTATCGAAATATTGGTAAAAATGAATATTTTTACGTAATATCAAACTAAATGAAAAACGTTAAAAAAGTCACTATTTAACCATATTTGAGGATTTTAACTTCAAATCATAGAGCGAGGTTTCGTATTATTTAGCTCCAAGAAAAGACATATGACAATGTTGTTTCCAATGCAAATGATAAAAATCAATGTGTTATCATTAGAATTAACTAAAATGTTCTTGATTTTCCGTTTATATTACCAATGGAAGATGTACACGAAAACCGCTCTATTCCGGCTGAAACGTCGATATATGCAATAAAAACAGAAGTTCTGCCCTTTTTAATATCTTGCTCAGTTTTTTAACGAGAAACAAATAGTTGATTGAAAATGAAGTATTTAAGATTATTATATAATCAATTATGTGTTTGCATCATTTTTATCGTATATATAATGAATTAATAACAATAAACTGAAAATTCACAAAAACGTGGAAAAACGGCAAAATATTGCCTATTTCGATATTTTGTTTAAATCACATAAAGGAAAAGGGGATGATAAACGTCAAAATATTGCTAAATTCGATGATTTTTCGTACGAAACAAAATGCAAGAAATTTGCTTAAAATGCAATATTATGCGAAATTCTGATATATGAAGGCCAAATCACATATCGTGATAATACATGAAATACTATCAAAATATTTGTAAAAAATGAATATATTTACATAATATCAAACTATATGAAGAACGTGAAAAAGTCACTATTTAACCATATTCGAGGATTTTAACTTCAAATCATAGAGCGAGGTTTCGTATTATTTAGATCCAAGAGAAGACATGACAATGTTGTTTCCAATACAAATGATAAAAATCAATGTGTTTTTATTACAATTAACTAAAATGTTCCTGATTTTCCGTTTATATTACCGATGGAAGATTTACACGTAAAAACGCTCTAATCCAGCTGAAACGTCGATATATGCAATAAAAACAAAACTTCTCCCCTTTTCAATACCTTACTCAGTATTTCAACGAGAAACAAATAGATGATAAAAAATGAGGTATTTAAGGTTAATTTCTAATCAATTACGTGTTTGCATCATTTTTATCGTATATTTAATGAATTAATACCAATAAACTGAAAATTCACAAAAACGTGGAAAAACGACAAAATATTGCCTAATTCGATGATATTTTGTTTAAATCACATAAAGGAAAAATGGGATGATAAACGTCAAAATATTACTAAATTCGATGATGTTTAATACGAAACAAAATGCAAGAAAACTTGCTTAAAATGCAATATTATGCGAAATTCTGAGATATGAAGGCCAAATCACATATCGTGATACTACATGAAATAGTATCGAAATATTGGTAAAAACAAATATATTTACGTAATATCAAACTACATGAAAAACGTTAAAAAAGTCACTATTTAACCATATTTGATGATTTTAACTTCAAATCATGTAGCGAGGTTTCGTATTATTTAGCTCCAAGAAAAGACATATGACAATGTTGTTTCCAATACAAATGATAAAAATCAATGTGTTATCATTAGAATTAACTAAAATGTTCCTGATTTTCCGTTTATATTACCAATGGAATATGTACACGAAAACCGCTCTATTCCGGCTGAAACGTCGATATATGCAATAAAAACAGAACTTCTGCCCTTTTCAATATCTTACTCAGTATTTTAACGAGAAACAAATAGTTGATTGAAAATGAAGTATTTAAGGTTATTATCCAATCAATTATGTGTTTGCATCATTTTTATCGAATATTTAATGAATTAATACCAATAAACTGAAAATTCACAAAAACGTGGAAAAACGACAAAATATTGCCTAATTCGATGATATTTTGTTTAAATCACATAAAGGAAAAATGGGATGATAAACGTCAAATTATTACTAAATTCGATGATGTTTAGTACGAAACAAAATGCAAGAAAACTTGCTTAAAATGCAATATTATGCGAAATTCTGATAATGAATTAATACCAATAAACTGAAAATTCACAAAAACGTGGAAAAACGACAAAATATTGCCTAATTCGATGATATTTTGTTTAAATCACATAAAGGAAAAATGGGATGATAAACGTCAAAATATTACTAAATTCGATGATGTTTAATACGAAACAAAATGCAAGAAAACTTGCTTAAAATGCAATATTATGCGAAATTCTGAGATATGAAGGCCAAATCACATATCGTGATACTACATGAAATAGTATCGAAATATTGGTAAAAACAAATATATTTACGTAATATCAAACTACATGAAAAACGTTAAAAAAGTCACTATTTAACCATATTTGATGATTTTAACTTCAAATCATGTAGCGAGGTTTCGTATTATTTAGCTCCAAGAAAAGACATATGACAATGTTGTTTCCAATACAAATGATAAAAATCAATGTGTTTTCATTAGAATTAACTAAAATGTTCCTGATTTTCCGTTTATATTACCAATGGAATATGTACACGAAAACCGCTCTATTCCGGCTGAAACGTCGATATATGCAATAAAAACAGAACTTCTGCCCTTTTCAATATCTTACTCAGTATTTTAACGAGAAACAAATAGTTGATTGAAAATGAAGTATTTAAGGTTATTATCCAATCAATTATGTGTTTGCATCATTTTTATCGAATATTTAATGAATTAATACCAATAAACTGAAAATTCACAAAAACGTGGAAAAACGACAAAATATTGCCTAATTCGATGATATTTTGTTTAAATCACATAAAGGAAAAATGGGATGATAAACGTCAAATTATTACTAAATTCGATGATGTTTAGTACGAAACAAAATGCAAGAAAACTTGCTTAAAAAGCAATATTATGCGAAATTCTGATAATGAATTAATACCAATAAACTGAAAATTCACAAAAACGTGGAAAAACGACAAAATATTGCCTAATTCGATGATATTTTGTTTAAATTACATAAAGGAAAAATGGGATGATAAACGTCAAAATATAACTAAATTCGATGATGTTTAATACGAAACAAAATACAAGAAAACTTGCTTAAAATGCAATATTATGCGAAATTCTGAAATATGAAGGCCAAATCACATTTCGTGATACTACATGAAATAGTATCGAAATATTGGTAAAAATGAATATTTTTACGTAATATCAAACTACATGAAAAACGTTAAAAAAGTCACTATTTAACCATGTTTGAGGATTTTAACTTCAAATCATAGAGCGAGGTTTCGTATTATTTCGCTCCAAGAAAAGACATATGACAATGTTGTTTCCAATACAAATGATAAAAATCAATGTGTTATCATTAGAATTAACTAAAATGTTCCTGATTTTCCGTTTATATTACCGATGGAAGATTTACACGTAAAACCGCTCTAATCCGGCTGAAACGTCGATATATGCAATAAAAACAAAACTTCTCCCCATTTCAATAAATTACTCAGAATTTCAACGAGAAACAAATAGATGATTGAAAATGAGGTATTTAAGGTTAATTTCTAATCAATTACGTGTTTGCATCATTTTTATCGTATATATAATGAATTAATACCAATTAACTGAAAATTCACAAAAACGTGGAAAAACGACAAAATATTGCCTAATTTGATGATATTTTGTTTAAATCACATAAAGGAAAAATGGGATGATAAACGTCAAAATATTACTAAATTCGATGATGTTTAGTACGAAACAAAATGCAAGAAAACTTGCTTAAAATGCAATATTATGCGAAATTCTGAGATATGAAGGCCAAATCACATATCGTGATACTACATGAAATAGTATCGAAATATTGGTAGAAACAAATATATTTACGTAATATCAAACTTCATGAAAAACGTGAAAAAAGTCACTATTAAAACAAATTTGAGGATTTTAACTTCGAATCATAGAGCGAGGTTTCGTATTATTTAGATCGAAGAAAAGACATATGACAATGTTGTTTCCAATACAAATGATAAAACTCAATGTGTTTTCATTAGATTTAACTAAAATGTTCTTGATATTCCGTTTATATTACCAATGGAAGATGTTCACGAAAACCGCTCTATTCCGGCTGAAACGTCGATATATGCAATAAAAACAGGACTTCTACCCTTTTCAATATCTTACTTAGTATTTTAACGAGAAACAAATAGTTGATTGAAAATGAAGTATTTAAGGTTATTATCCAATCAATTATGTGTTTGCATCATTTTTATCGTATATATAATGAATTAATACCAATAAACTGAAAATTCACTGAAAACGTGGAAAAACGGCAAAATATTGCCTAATTCGATGATATTTTGTTTAAATCACATAAAGGAAAAGGGGATGATAAACGTCAAAATGTTGTTAAATTCGATGATTTTTTGTACGAAACAAAACGCAAGAAAACTTGCTAAAAATGCAATATTATGCGAAATTCTGAGATTTGAAGGCCAAATCACATATCGTGATACTACATAAAACAGTATCGAAATATTGGTAAAAATGAATATATTTACGTAATATCAAACTACATGAAAAACGTTAAAAAAGTCACTATTTAACCATATTTGAGGATTTTAAGTTCAAATCATAGAGCGAGGTTTCGTATTATTTAGATCCAAGAAAAGACTTGTGTGTTTTTATTACAATTAACTAAAATGTTCCTGATTTTCCGTTTATATTACCGATGGAAGATTTACACGTAAAACCGCTCTAATCCGGCTGAAACGTTGATATATGCAATAAAAACAGAACTTCTCCCCTTTTCAATACCTTACTCAGTATTGAAATACTGAAACAAAGAAACAAATTGATGATTGAAAATGAGGTGTTTAAGGTTAATTTCTAATCAACTACGTGTGTGCATCTTTTTTATCGTATATTTAATGAATTAATACCAATAAACTGAAAATTCACAAAAACGTGGAAAAACGACAAAATATTGCCTAATTCGATGATATTTTGTTTAAATCACAAAAAGGAAAAATGGGATGATAAACGTCAAAATAATACTAAATTCGATGATGTTTAGTACGAAACAAAATGCAAGAAATCTTGCTTAAAATGCAATATTATGCGAAATTCTGAGATTTGAAGGCCAAATCATATATCGTGATACTACATGAAATTGTCTCGAAATATTGGTAAAAATGAATATATTTACGTAATATCAAACTACATGAAAAACGTGAAAAAAGTCACTATTTTACCATATTTGAGTATTTTAACTTCAAATCATAGAGCGAGGTTTCGTATTATTTAGATCCAAGAAAAGACATATGACAATGTTGTTTCCAATACAAATGATAGAAACCAATGTGTTTTCATTAGAATTAACTAAAATGTTCTTGATTTTCCGTTTATATTACCGATGGAAGATGTACACGAAAACCGCTCTATTCCGGCTGAAACGTCGATATATGCAATAAAAACAGAACTTCTGCCCTTTTCAATATCTTACTCAGTATTTTAACGAGAAACAAATAGTTGATTGAAAATGATGTATTTAAGATTATTATCCAATCAATTATATGTTTGCATCAATTTTTATCGTATATATAAAGAATTAATAACAATAAACTGAAAATTCACGAAAACGTGGAAAAACGGCCAAATATTGCCTATTTCGATATTTTGTTTAAATCACATAAAGGAAAAGGGGATGATGAACGTCAAAATATTGCTAAATTCGATGATTTTGTGTACGAAACAAAATGCAAGAAAACTTGCTTAAAATGCAATATTATTCGAAATTCTGATATTTGAAGGCCAAATCACATATCGTGATAATACATGAAATAGTATCAAAATATTTGTAAAAAATGAATATATTTACATAATATCAAACTATATGAAGAACGTGAAAAAGTCACTATTTTACCATATTCGATGATTTTAACTTCAAATCATAGAGCGAGGTTTCGTATTATTTAGATCCAAGAAAAGACATGACAATGTTGTTTCCAATACAAATGATTAAAATCAATATGTTTTTATTACAATTAACTAAAATGTTCCTGATTTTCCGTTTATATTACCGATGGAAGATTTACACGTAAAACCGCTCTAATCCAGCTGAAACGTCGATATATGCAATAAAAACAAAACTTCTCCCCTTTTCAATACCTTACTCAGTATTTCAACGAGAAACAAATAGATGATTAAAAATGAGGTATTTAAGGTTAATTTCTAATCAATTACGTGTTTGCATAATTTTTATCGTATATTTAATGAATTAATACCAATAAACTGAAAATTCACAGAAACGTGGAAAAACGACAAAATATTGCCTAATTCGATGATATTTTGTTTAAATCACATAAAGGAAAAATGGGATGATAAACGTCAAAATATTACTAAATTCGATGATGTTTAATACGAAACAAAATGCAAGAAAACTTGCTTAAAATGCAATATTATGCGAAATTCTGATAATGAATTAAAACCAATAAACTGAAAATTCACAAAAACGTGGAAAAACGACAAAATATTGCCTAATTCGATGATATTTTGTTTAAATCACATAAAGGAAAAATGGGATGATAAACGTCAAAATACTACTAAATTCGATGATGTTTAATACGAAACAAAATGCAAGAAAACTTGCTTAAAATGCAATATTATGCGAAATTCTGAGATATGAAGGCCAAATCACATATCGTGATACTACATGAAATAGTATCGAAATATTGGTAAAAACAAATATATTTACGTAATATCAAACTACATGAAAAACGTTAAAAAAGTCACTATTTAACAATATTTCAGGACTTTAACTTCAAATCATGGAGCGAGGTTTCGTATTATTTAGCTCCAAGAAAAGACATATGACAATGTTGTTTCCAATACAAATGATAAAAATCAATGTGTTATCATTAGAATTAACTAAAATGTTCCTGATTTTCCGTTTATATTACCAATGGAAGATGTACACGAAAACCGCTCTATTCCGGCTGAAACGTCGATATATGCAATAAAAACAGAACTTCTGCCCTTTTCAATATCTTACTCAGTATTTTAACGAGAAACAAATAGTTGATTGAAAATGAAGTATTTAAGGTTATTATCCAATCAATTATGTGTTTGCATCATTTTTGTCGTATATATAATGAATTAATACCAATAAACTGAAAATTCACAAAAACTTGGAAAAACAGCAAAATATTGCCTAATTCGATGATATTTTGTATAAATCACATAAAGGAAAAGGGGATGGTAAACGTCAAAATATTGCTAAATTCGATGATTTTTCGTACGAAACAAAATGCAAGAAATTTGCTTAAAATGCAATATTATGCGAAATTCTGATATTTGAAGGCCAAATCACATATCGTGATAATACATGAAATACTATCAAAATATTTGTAAAAAATGAATATATTTACATAATATCAAACTATATGAAGAACGTGAAAAAGTCACTATTTAACCATATTCGAGGATTTTAACTTCAAATCATAGAGCGAGGTTTCGTATTATTTAGATCCAAGAGAAGACATGACAATGTTGTTTCCAATACAAATGATAAAAATCAATGTGTTTTTATTACAATTAACTAAAATGTTCCTGATTTTCCGTTTATATTACCGATGGAAGATTTACATGTAAAAACGCTCTAATCCAGCTGAAACGTCGATATATGCAATAAAAACAAAACTTCTCCCCATTTCAATACCTTACTCAGTATTTCAACGAGAAACAAATAGATGATAAAAAATGAGGTATTTAAGGTTAATTTCTAATCAATTACGTGTTTGCATCATTTTTATCGTATATTTAATGAATTAATACCAATAAACTGAAAATTCACAAAAACGTGGAAAAACGACAAAATATTGCCTAATTCGATGATATTTTGTTTAAATCACATAAAGGAAAAATGGGATGATAAACGTCAAAATATTACTAAATTCGATGATGTTTAATACGAAACAAAATGCAAGAAAACTTGCTTAAAATGCAATATTATGCGAAATTCTGAGATATGAAGGCCAAATCACATATCGTGATACTACATGAAATAGTATCGAAATATTGGTAAAATCAAATATATTTACGTAATATCAAACTACATGAAAAACGTTAAAAAAGTCACTATTTAACCATATTTGATGATTTTAACTTCAAATCATGTAGCGAGGTTTCGTATTATTTAGCTCCAAGAAAAGACATATGACAATGTTGTTTCCAATACAAATGATAAAAATCAATGTGTTATCATTAGAATTAACTAAAATGTTCCTGATTTTCCGTTTATATTACCAATGGAATATGTACACGAAAACCGCTCTATTCCGGCTGAAACGTCGATATATGCAATAAAAACAGAACTTCTGCCCTTTTCAATATCTTACTCAGTATTTTAACGAGAAACAAATAGTTGATTGAAAATGAAGTATTTAAGGTTATTATCCAATCAATTATGTGTTTGCATCATTTTTATCGAATATTTAATGAATTAATACCAATAAACTGAAAATTCACAAAAACGTGGAAAAACGACAAAATATTGCCTAATTCGATGATATTTTGTTTAAATCACATAAAGGAAAAATGGGATGATAAACGTCAAATTATTACTAAATTCGATGATGTTTAGTACGAAACAAAATGCAAGAAAACTTGCTTAAAATGCAATATTATGCGAAATTCTGATAATGAATTAATACCAATAAACTGAAAATTCACAAAAACGTGGAAAAACGACAAAATATTGCCTAATTCGATGATATTTTGTTCAAATTACATAAAGGAAAAATGGGATGATAAACGTCAAAATATAACTAAATTCGATGATGTTTAATACGAAACAAAATGCAAGAAAACTTGCTTAAAATGCAATATTATGCGAAATTCTGAAATATGAAGGCCAAATCACATTTCGTGATACTACATGAAATAGTATCGAAATATTGGTAAAAATGAATATTTTTACGTTATATCAAACTACATGAAAAACGTTAAAAAAGTCACTATTTAACCATGTTTGAGGATTTTAACTTCAAATCATAGAGCGAGGTTTCGTATTATTTCGCTCCAAGAAAAGACATATGACAATGTTGTTTCCAATACAAATGATAAAAATCAATGTGTTATCATTAGAATTAACTAAAATGTTCCTGATTTTCCGTTTATATTACCGATGGAAGATTTACACGTAAAACCGCTCTAATCCGGCTGAAACGTCGATATATGCAATAAAAACAAAACTTCTCCCCATTTCAATATATTACTCAGAATTTCAACGAGAAACAAATAGATGATTGAAAATGAGGTATTTAAGGTTAATTTCTAATCAATTACGTGTTTGCATCATTTTTATCGTATATATAATGAATTAATACCAATTAACTGAAAATTCACAAAAACGTGGAAAAACGACAAAATATTGCCTAATTTGATGATATTTTGTTTAAATCACATAAAGGAAAAATGGGATGATAAACGTCAAAATATTACTAAATTCGATGATGCGACGAAACAAAATGCAAGAAAACTTGCTTAAAATGCAATATTATGCGAAATTCTGAGATATGAAGGCCAAATCACATATCGTGATACTACATGAAATAGTATCGAAATATTGGTAGAAACAAATATATTTACGTAATATCAAACTTCATGAAAAACGTGAAAAAAGTCACTATTAAAACAAATTTGAGGATTTTAACTTCGAATCATAAAGCGAGGTTTCGTATTATTTAGATCGAAGAAAAGACATATGACAATGTTGTTTCCAATACAAATGATAAAACTCAATGTGTTTTCATTAGATTTAACTAAAATGTTCTTGATTTTCCGTTTATATTACCAATGGAAGATGTTCACGAAAACCGCTCTATTCCGGCTGAAACGTCGATATATGCAATAAAAACAGGACTTCTACCCTTTTCAATATCTTACTTAGTATTTTAACGAGAAACAAATAGTTGATTGAAAATGAAGTATTTAAGGTTATTATCCAATCAATTATGTGTTTGCATCATTTTTATCGTATATATAATGAATTAATACCAATAAACTGAAAATTCACTGAAAACGTGGAAAAACGGCAAAATATTGCCTAATTCGATGATATTTTGTTTAAATCACATAAAGGAAAAGGGGATGATAAACGTCAAAATATTGTTAAATTCGATGATTTTTTGTACGAAACAAAACGCAAGAAAACTTGCTAAAAATGCAATATTATGCGAAATTCTGAGATTTGAAGGCCAAATCACATATCGTGATACTACATAAAACAGTATCGAAATATTGGTAAAAATGAATATATTTACGTAATATCAAACTACATGAAAAACGTTAAAAAAGTCACTATTTAACCATATTTGAGGATTTTAAGTTCAAATCATAGAGCGAGGTTTCGTATTATTTAGATCCAAGAAAAGACTTGTGTGTTTTTATTACAATTAACTAAAATGTTCCTGATTTTCCGTTTATATTACCGATGGAAGATTTACACGTAAAACCGCTCTAATCCGGCTGAAACGTTGATATATGCAATAAAAACAGAACTTCTCCCCTTTTCAATACCTTACTCAGTATTGAAATACTGAAACAAAGAAACAAATTGATGATTGAAAATGAGGTGTTTAAGGTTAATTTCTAATCAACTACGTGTGTGCATCTTTTTTATCGTATATTTAATGAATTAATACCAATAAACTGAAAATTCACAAAAACGTGGAAAAACGACAAAATATTGCCTAATTCGATGATATTTTGTTTAAATCACAAAAAGGAAAAATGGGATGATAAACGTCAAAATAATACTAAATTCGATGATGTTTAGTACGAAACAAAATGCAAGAAATCTTGCTTAAAATGCAATATCATGCGAAATTCTGAGATTTGAAGGCCAAATCATATATCGTGATACTACATGAAATTGTCTCGAAATATTGGTAAAAATGAATATATTTACGTAATATCAAACTACATGAAAAACGTGAAAAAAGTCACTATTTTACCATATTTGAGTATTTTAACTTCAAATCATAGAGCGAGGTTTCGTATTATTTAGATCCAAGAAAAGACATATGACAATGTTGTTTCCAATACAAATGATAGAAACCAATGTGTTTTCATTAGAATTAACTAAAATGTTCTTGATTTTCCGTTTATATTACCGATGGAAGATGTACACGAAAACCGCTCTATTCCGGCTGAAACGTCGATATATGCAATAAAAACAGAACTTCTGCCCTTTTCAATATCTTACTCAGTATTTTAACGAGAAACAAATAGTTGATTGAAAATGATGTATTTAAGATTATTATCCAATCAATTATATGTTTGCATCAATTTTTATCGTATATATAAAGAATTAATAACAATAAACTGAAAATTCACAAAAACGTGGAAAAACGGCTAAATATTGCCTATTTCGATATTTTGTTTAAATCACATAAAGGAAAAGGGGATGATGAACGTCAAAATATTGCTAAATTCGATGATTTTGTGTACGAAACAAAATGCAAGAAAACTTGCTTAAAATGCAATATTATTCGAAATTCTGATATTTGAAGGCCAAATCACATATCGTGATAATACATGAAATAGTATCAAAATATTTGTAAAAAATGAATATATTTACATAATATCAAACTATATGAAGAACGTGAAAAAGTCACTATTTTACCATATTCGATGATTTTAACTTCAAATCATAGAGCGAGGTTTCGTATTATTTAGATCCAAGAAAAGACATGACAATGTTGTTTCCAATACAAATGATTAAAATCAATATGTTTTTATTACAATTAACTAAAATGTTCCTGATTTTCCGTTTATATTACCGATGGAAGATTTACACGTAAAAACGCTCTAATCCAGCTGAAACGTCGATATATGCAATAAAAACAAAACTTCTCCCCTTTTCAATACCTTACTCAGTATTTCAACGAGAAACAAATAGATGATTAAAAATGAGGTATTTAAGGTTAATTTCTAATCAATTACGTGTTTGCATAATTTTTATCGTATATTTAATGAATTAATACCAATAAACTGAAAATTCACAGAAACGTGGAAAAACGACAAAATATTGCCTAATTCGATGATATTTTGTTTAAATCACATAAAGGAAAAATGGGATGATAAACGTCAAAATATTACTAAATTCGATGATGTTTAATACGAAACAAAATGCAAGAAAACTTGCTTAAAATGCAATATTATGCGAAATTCTGAGATATGAAGGCCAAATCACATATCGTGATACTACATGAAATAGTATCGAAATATTGGTAAAAACAAATATATTTACGTAATATCAAACTACATGAAAAACGTTAAAAAAGTCACTATTTAACCATATTTGAGGATTTTAACTTCAAATCATGCAGCGAGGTTTCGTATTATTTAGCTCCAAGAAAAGACATATGACAATGTTGTTTCCAATACAAATGATAAAAATCAATGTGTTATCATTAGAATTAACTAAAATGTTCCTGATTTTCCGTTTATATTACCAATGGAAGATGTACACGAAAACCGCTCTAATCCGGCTGAAACGTCGATATATGCAATATAAACAGAACTTCTGCCCTTTTCAATATCTTACTCAGTATTTTAACGAGAAACAAATAGTTGATTGAAAATGAAGTATTTAAGGTTATTATCCAATCAATTATGTGTTTGCATCATTTTTATCGTATATATAATGAATTAATACCAATAAACTGAAAATTCACAAAAACGTGGAAAAACGACAAAATATTGCCTAATTCGATGATATTTTGTTTAAATCACATAAAGGAAAAGGGGATGGTAAACGTCAAAATATTGTTAAATTCGAAGATTTTTTGTATGAAACAAAACGCAAGAAAACTTGCTTAAAATGCAATATTATGCGAAATTCTGAGATTTGAAGGCCAAATCACATATCGTGATACTACATAAAACAGTATCGAAATATTGGTAAAAATGAATATTTTTACGTAATATCAAACTACATGAAAAACGTTAAAATAGGTCACTATTTAACCATATTTGAGGATTTTAACTTCAAATCATAGAGCGAGGTTTCGTATTATTTCGCTTAAAGAAAAGACATATGACAATGTTGTTTCCAATACAAATGATAAAAATCAATGTGTTATCATTAGAATTAACTAAAATGTTCCTGATTTTCCGTTTATATTACCGATGGAAGATTTACACGTAAAACCGCTCTAATCCGGCTGAAACGTCGATATATGCAATAAAAACAAAACTTCTCCCCATTTCAATATATTACTCAGAATTTCAACGAGAAACAAATAGATGATTGAAAATGAGGTATTTAAGGTTAATTTCTAATCAATTACGTGTTTGCATCATTTTTATCGTATATATAATGAATTAATACCAATTAACTGAAAATTCACAAAAACGTGGAAAAACGACAAAATATTGCCTAATTTGATGATATTTTGTTTAAATCACATAAAGGAAAAATGGGATGATAAACGTCAAAATATTACTAAATTCGATGATGCGACGAAACAAAATGCAAGAAAACTTGCTTAAAATGCAATATTATGCGAAATTCTGAGATATGAAGGCCAAATCACATATCGTGATACTACATGAAATAGTATCGAAATATTGGTAGAAACAAATATATTTACGTAATATCAAACTTCATGAAAAACGTGAAAAAAGTCACTATTAAAACAAATTTGAGGATTTTAACTTCGAATCATAAAGCGAGGTTTCGTATTATTTAGATCGAAGAAAAGACATATGACAATGTTGTTTCCAATACAAATGATAAAACTCAATGTGTTTTCATTAGATTTAACTAAAATGTTCTTGATTTTCCGTTTATATTACCAATGGAAGATGTTCACGAAAACCGCTCTATTCCGGCTGAAACGTCGATATATGCAATAAAAACAGGACTTCTACCCTTTTCAATATCTTACTTAGTATTTTAACGAGAAACAAATAGTTGATTGAAAATGAAGTATTTAAGGTTATTATCCAATCAATTATGTGTTTGCATCATTTTTATCGTATATATAATGAATTAATACCAATAAACTGAAAATTCACAAAAACGTGGAAAAACGACAAAATATTGCCTAATTCGATGATATTTTGTTTAAATCACATAAAGGAAAAGGGGATGGTAAACGTCAAAATATTGTTAAATTCGAAGATTTTTTGTATGAAACAAAACGCAAGAAAACTTGCTTAAAATGCAATATTATGCGAAATTCTGAGATTTGAAGGCCAAATCACATATCGTGATACTACATAAAACAGTATCGAAATATTGGTAAAAATGAATATTTTTACGTAATATCAAACTACATGAAAAACGTTAAAATAGGTCACTATTTAACCATATTTGAGGATTTTAACTTCAAATCATAGAGCGAGGTTTCGTATTATTTCGCTTAAAGAAAAGACATATGACAATGTTGTTTCCAATACAAATGATAAAAATCAATGTGTTATCATTAGAATTAACTAAAATGTTCCTGATTTTCCGTTTATATTACCGATGGAAGATTTACACGTAAAACCGCTCTAATCCGGCTGAAACGTCGATATATGCAATAAAAACAAAACTTCTCCCCATTTCAATATATTACTCAGAATTTCAACGAGAAACAAATAGATGATTGAAAATGAGGTATTTAAGGTTAATTTCTAATCAATTACGTGTTTGCATCATTTTTATCGTATATATAATGAATTAATACCAATTAACTGAAAATTCACAAAAACGTGGAAAAACGACAAAATATTGCCTAATTTGATGATATTTTGTTTAAATCACATAAAGGAAAAATGGGATGATAAACGTCAAAATATTACTAAATTCGATGATGCGACGAAACAAAATGCAAGAAAACTTGCTTAAAATGCAATATTATGCGAAATTCTGAGATATGAAGGCCAAATCACATATCGTGATACTACATGAAATAGTATCGAAATATTGGTAGAAACAAATATATTTACGTAATATCAAACTTCATGAAAAACGTGAAAAAAGTCACAATTAAAACAAATTTGAGGATTTTAACTTCGAATCATAAAGCGAGGTTTCGTATTATTTAGATCGAAGAAAAGACATATGACAATGTTGTTTCCAATACAAATGATAAAACTCAATGTGTTTTCATTAGATTTAACTAAAATGTTCTTGATTTTCCGTTTATATTACCAATGGAAGATGTTCACGAAAACCGCTCTATTCCGGCTGAAACGTCGATATATGCAATAAAAACAGGACTTCTACCCTTTTCAATATCTTACTTAGTATTTTAACGAGAAACAAATAGTTGATTGAAAATGAAGTATTTAAGGTTATTATCCAATCAATTATGTGTTTGCATCATTTTTATCGTATATATAATGAATTAATACCAATAAACTGAAAATTCACTGAAAACGTGGAAAAACGGCAAAATATTGCCTAATTCGATGATATTTTGTTTAAATCACATAAAGGAAAAGGGGATGATAAACGTCAAAATATTGTTAAATTCGATGATTTTTTGTACGAAACAAAACGCAAGAAAACTTGCTAAAAATGCAATATTATGCGAAATTCTGAGATTTGAAGGCCAAATCACATATCGTGATACTACATAAAACAGTATCGAAATATTGGTAAAAATGAATATATTTACGTAATATCAAACTACATGAAAAACGTTAAAAAAGTCACTATTTAACCATATTTGAGGATTTTAAGTTCAAATCATAGAGCGAGGTTTCGTATTATTTAGATCCAAGAAAAGACTTGTGTGTTTTTATTACAATTAACTAAAATGTTCCTGATTTTCCGTTTATATTACCGATGGAAGATTTACACGTAAAACCGCTCTAATCCGGCTGAAACGTTGATATATGCAATAAAAACAGAACTTCTCCCCTTTTCAATACCTTACTCAGTATTGAAATACTGAAACAAAGAAACAAATTGATGATTGAAAATGAGGTGTTTAAGGTTAATTTCTAATCAACTCCGTGTGTGCATCTTTTTTATCGTATATTTAATGAATTAATACCAATAAACTGAAAATTCACAAAAACGTGGAAAAACGACAAAATATTGCCTAATTCGATGATATTTTGTTTAAATCACAAAAAGGAAAAATGGGATGATAAACGTCAAAATAATACTAAATTCGATGATGTTTAGTACGAAACAAAATGCAAGAAATCTTGCTTAAAATGCAATATTATGCGAAATTCTGAGATTTGAAGGCCAAATCATATATCGTGATACTACATGAAATTGTCTCGAAATATTGGTAAAAATGAATATATTTACGTAATATCAAACTACATGAAAAACGTGAAAAAAGTCACTATTTTACCATATTTGAGTATTTTAACTTCAAATCATAGAGCGAGGTTTCGTATTATTTAGATCCAAGAAAAGACATATGACAATGTTGTTTCCAATACAAATGATAGAAACCAATGTGTTTTCATTAGAATTAACTAAAATGTTCTTGATTTTCCGTTTATATTACCCATGGAAGATGTACACGAAAACCGCTCTATTCCGGCTGAAACGTCGATATATGCAATAAAAACAGAACTTCTGCCCTTTTCAATATCTTACTCAGTATTTTAACGAGAAACAAATAGTTGATTGAAAATGATGTATTTAAGATTATTATCCAATCAATTATATGTTTGCATCAATTTTTATCGTATATATAAAGAATTAATAACAATAAACTGAAAATTCACAAAAACGTGGAAAAACGGCCAAATATTGCCTATTTCGATATTTTGTTTAAATCACATAAAGGAAAAGGGGATGATGAACGTCAAAATATTGCTAAATTCGATGATTTTGTGTACGAAACAAAATGCAAGAAAACTTGCTTAAAATGCAATATTATTCGAAATTCTGATATTTGAAGGCCAAATCACATATCGTGATAATACATGAAATAGTATCAAAATATTTGTAAAAAATGAATATATTTACATAATATCAAACTATATGAAGAACGTGAAAAAGTCACTATTTTACCATATTCGATGATTTTAACTTCAAATCATAGAGCGAGGTTTCGTATTATTTAGATCCAAGAAAAGACATGACAATGTTGTTTCCAATACAAATGATTAAAATCAATATGTTTTTATTACAATTAACTAAAATGTTCCTGATTTTCCGTTTATATTACCGATGGAAGATTTACACGTAAAAACGCTCTAATCCAGCTGAAACGTCGATATATGCAATAAAAACAAAACTTCTCCCCTTTTCAATACCTTACTCAGTATTTCAACGAGAAACAAATAGATGATTAAAAATGAGGTATTTAAGGTTAATTTCTAATCAATTACGTGTTTGCATAATTTTTATCGTATATTTAATGAATTAATACCAATAAACTGAAAATTCACAGAAACGTGGAAAAACGACAAAATATTGCCTAATTCGATGATATTTTGTTTAAATCACATAAAGGAAAAATGGGATGATAAACGTCAAAATATTACTAAATTCGATGATGTTTAATACGAAACAAAATGCAAGAAAACTTGCTTAAAATGCAATATTATGCGAAATTCTGAGATATGAAGGCCAAATCACATATCGTGATACTACATGAAATAGTATCGAAATATTGGTAAAAACAAATATATTTACGTAATATCAAACTACATGAAAAACGTTAAAAAAGTCACTATTTAACCATATTTGAGGATTTTAACTTCAAATCATGCAGCGAGGTTTCGTATTATTTAGCTCCAAGAAAAGACATATGACAATGTTGTTTCCAATACAAATGATAAAAATCAATGTGTTATCATTAGAATTAACTAAAATGTTCCTGATTTTCCGTTTATATTACCAATGGAAGATGTACACGAAAACCGCTCTAATCCGGCTGAAACGTCGATATATGCAATATAAACAGAACTTCTGCCCTTTTCAATATCTTACTCAGTATTTTAACGAGAAACAAATAGTTGATTGAAAATGAAGTATTTAAGGTTATTATCCAATCAATTATGTGTTTGCATCATTTTTATCGTATATATAATTAATTAATACCAATAAACTGAAAATTCACAAAAACGTGGAAAAACGACAAAATATTGCCTAATTCGATGATATTTTGTTTAAATCACATAAAGGAAAAGGGGATGGTAAACGTCAAAATATTGTTAAATTCGAAGATTTTTTGTATGAAACAAAACGCAAGAAAACTTGCTAAAAATGCAATATTATGCGAAATTCTGAGATTTGAAGGCCAAATCACATATCGTGATACTACATAAAACAGTATCGAAATATTGGTAAAAATGAATATTTTTACGTAATATCAAACTACATGAAAAACGTTAAAATAGGTCACTATTTAACCATATTTGAGGATTTTAACTTCAAATCATAGAGCGAGGTTTCGTATTATTTCGCTTAAAGAAAAGACATATGACAATGTTGTTTCCAATACAAATGATAAAAATCAATGTGTTATCATTAGAATTAACTAAAATGTTCCTGATTTTCCGTTTATATTACCGATGGAAGATTTACACGTAAAACCGCTCTAATCCGGCTGAAACGTCGATATATGCAATAAAAACACAACTTCTCCCCATTTTAATAAATTACTCAGAATTTCAACGAGAAACAAATAGGTGATTGAAAATGAGGTATTTAAGGTTAATTTCTAATCAATTACGTGTTTGCATCATTTTTATCGTATATTTAATGAATTAATACCAATTAACTGAAAATTAACAAAAACGTGGAAAAACGACAAAATATTGCCTAATTTGATGATATTTTGTTTAAATCACATAAAGGAAAAATGGGATGATAAACGTCAAAATATTACTAAATTCGATGATGTTTAGTACGAAACAAAATGCAAGAAAACTTGCTTAAAATGCAATATTATGCGAAATTCTGAGATATGAAGGCCAAATCACATATCGTGATGCTACATGAAATAGTATCGAAATATTGGTAGAAACAAATATATTTACGTAATATCAAACTTCATGAAAAACGTGAAAAAAGTCACTATTAAAACAAATTTGAGGATTTTAACTTCGAATCATAAAGCGAGGTTTCGTATTATTTAGATCCAAGAAAAGACATATGACAATGTTGTTTCCAATACAAATGATAAAAATCAATGTGTTATCATTAGAATTAACTAAAAGGTTCCTGATTTTCCGTTTATATTACCAATGGAAGATGTACACGAAAACCGCTCTATTCCGGCTGAAACGTCGATATATGCAATAAAAACAGAACTTCTGCCCTTTTCAATATCTTACTCAGTATTTTAACGAGAAACAAATAGTTGATTGAAAATGAAGTAATTAAGGTTATTATCCAATCAATTATGTGTTTGCATCATTTTTATCGTATATATAATGAATTAATACCAATAAACTGAAAATTCACAAAAACGTGGAAAAACGACAAAATATTGCCTAATTCGATGATATTTTGTTTAAATCACATAAAGGAAAAGGGGATGGTAAACGTCAAAATATTGTTAAATTCGAAGATTTTTTGTACGAAACAAAACGCAAGAAAACTTGCTTAAAATGCAATATTATGCGAAATTCTGAGATTTGAAGGCCAAATCACATATCGTGATACTACATAAAACAGTATCGAAATATTGGTAAAATTAATATTTTTACGTAATATCAAACTACATGAAAAACGTTAAAAAAGTCACTATTTAACCATATTTGAGGATTTCACCTTCAAATCATAGAGCGAGGTTTCGTATTATTTCGCTCCAAGAAAAGACATATGACTATGTTGTTTCCAATACAAATGATAAAAATCAATGTGTTATCATTAGAATTAACTAAAATGTTCCTGATTTTCCGTTTATATTACCGATGGAAGATTTACACGCAAAACCGCTCTAATCCGGCTGAAACGTCGATATATGCAATAAAAACAAAACTTCTCCCCTTTTCAATAAATTACTCAGAATTTCAACGAGAAACAAATAGATGATTGAAAATGAGGTATTTAAGGTTAATTTCTAATCAATTACGTGTTTGCATCATTTTTATCGTATATTTAATGAATTAATACCAATAAACTGAAAATTCACAAAAACGTGGAAAAACGACAAAATATTGCCTAATTCGATGATATTTTGTTTAAATCACATAAAGGAAAAATGGGATGATAAACGTCAAAATATTACTAAATTCGATGATGTTTAATACGAAACAAAATGCAAGAAAACTTGCTTAAAATGCAATATTATGCGAAATTCTGAGATATGAAGGCCAAATCACATATCGTGATACTACAATGCAGAGACTTAAGAGGGTGATGCAGAGGCTCAAGAGAGTGATGCAGAGGCTTGAGAGAGGGATGCAGGGGCTCAAGAGAGTGATGCAGAGGCTTAAGAGAGGGATGGAGAGGCTCAAGAGAGGGATGTAGAGGCCCAAGAGAGGGATGCAGAGGCTCAAGAGAGGGATGCAGAGGCTCAAATGAGGGATGCAGAAGCAAAAGAGAGGGATGCAGAGGCTCAAGAAAGGGATGCAGAGGCTTAGGAAAGTGATGCAGAGGCTCAAAAAAGGGATGCAGAGGCTTAAGAGAGTGATGCAGAGGCTGAAGAGAGTGTAGCAGAGGCTTAAGAGAGAGATGCAGAGGCTCAAGAGAGTGATGCAAAGGCTCACGAGAGTGATGCAGAGGCTGAAGAGAGTGTTGCAGAGGCTCAAGAGAGGGATGCAAAGGCTCAATACAAATGATAAAAATCAATGTGTTATCATTAGAATTAACTAAAATGTTCCTGATTTTCCGTTTATATTACCAATGGAAGATGTACACGAAAACCGCTCTATTCCGGCTGAAACGTCGATATATGCAATAAAAACAGAACTTCTGCCCTTTTCAATATCTTACTCAGTATTTTAACAAGAAACAAATAGTTGATTGAAAATGAAGTATTTAAGGTTATTATGCATCCCTCTCTTGATTCTCTGCATCACTCTCTTGAGCCTCTGCATCATACTCTTGAGCCTCTGCATCCCTCTCTTAAGCCTCTACATCATTCTCTTGAGCCTCTGCATCACTCTCTTGAGCCTTGATCATAATGCGAGGTTTCGTATTATTTACATCCTAGAAAAGACATATAAAAATGTTGTTTCCAATACAAATGATAAAAATCAATGTGTTTTTATTAGAATTAACAAAAATATTCCTGAAAACACATAAAAATGTTGTTTCCAATAAAAATAATAAAAATCAATGTGTTTTCATTAGAATTAACTAAAATGTTCCTGATTTTCCGTTTATATTACCGATGGAAGATGTACACGTAAAACCGCTCTAATCCGGCTGAAACGTCGATATATGCAATAAAAACAGAATTTCTCGCATTTTCAATATCGTACTGAGTATTTTATCGAGAAACAAATAGTTGATTGAAAATGAAGTATTTAAGTTTTTTTCTAATCAATTATGTGTTTGCATCATTTTTTTCGTATATTTAATGAATTATTAACAATAAACTGAAAATTCACAAAAACGTGGGAAAACGGCAAAATATTGCCTAATTCGATGGTATTTTGTTTAAATCACATAAAGGAAAAGAGGATGATAACCGTCAAAATACTGTTAATTCATGGATTTTTAGTACAAAACAAAAAGGAAGAAAACTTGCTTAAAAATGAAATATTATGCGAAATTCTCAGACTTAAGGCCAAATCACATATCGTGAGAAAACATGAAGAATTATCGAAATATTGGTAAAAACGAATATATTTACGTACAATCACACTACATGAAAAACGTGAAAAAATCGCTATTTTTCCAAATTTGAGGATTTTAACTTCAATTCATAAAGCGAGGTTTCGTATTATTTAGATCCTAGAAAAGACATATAAAGATGTTGTTTCCAATACAAATGATAAAAATCAATATGTTTTCATTACCTCACTTGAGGTAATCACATTACCTCACTTAAGGTAATTACCTCACTTTCATCCCTCACTTGAGCCTCTGGATCCCTCTCTTGAGCCTCTGCATCACTCTCTTGAACTCCTGCGTCCCTCTCATGAGCCTCTGCATCCCTCACTTGAGCCTTTGCATCACTCTCTTAAGCCTCTGCATCCCTCTCTTGAGCCTCTGCGTCACTCTCAAGAGCCTCTGCATCCCTCTCTTGTGCCTCTGCTTCCCTCACTTGAGCCTCTGCATCCCTCTCTTGAGCCTCTGCATCACTCTCAAGAGCCTCTGCATCCCTCTCTTGTGCCTCTGCATCCCTCACTTGAGCGCCTGCATCCCTCTCTTGAGCCTCTGCATCCCTCGCTTGAGCCTCTGCATCCCTCTCTTAAGCCTTTGCATCACTCTCTTGAGCCTCTGCATCCCTCTCTTAAGCCTCTGCAACACTCTCTTCAGCCTCTGAATCACTCTCTTAAGTCTCTGCATCCCTCTCTTGAGCCTCTGCATCCCTCTCTTAAGCCTCTGCAGCACTCTCTTGAGCCTTTGCATCACTCTCTTGAGCCTCTACATCCCTCTCTTAAGCCTCTGCAACACTCTCTTCAGCCTCTGCATCACTCTCTTCAGCCTTTGCATCACTCTCTTGAGCCTCTGCATCACTCTCTTAAGCCTCTGCATCCCTCTCTTGAGCCTCTGCATCCCTCTCTTGAGCCTCTGCATCCCTCTCTTGAGCCTGTTCATCCCTCTCTTTAGCCTCTGCATCCCTCTCTTGAGCCTCTGCACCACTCTCTTAAGCCTCTGCATCACTCTCGTAAACCTCTAAATCACTCCCATGAGCCTCTCTATCACTCTCTTTAGCCCCTGCATCCGTCTATTGAGCCTCTGCATCACTCTCATGAGCCTCGGCATCATCCTCTTAAGCCTCTGCTTCCCTCTTTTGAGCCTCTGCATCACTTTCTTAAGCCTCTGCATCCGTTTCTGGAGCCTCTGCATCTCTCTCTTCAACTCCTCCATCCCTCTCATGAGGCTTTGCATCCTTCTCTTGAGCCTTTGCATCACTCGCTTAAGCCTCTACATCCCTCTCTTGAGCCTCTGCATCACTCTCGTGAGTCTCTGCACCAAACGCTTGAGCCTTTGCATCACTCTCTTAAGCCTCTGCATCACTCTCTTGATCCTCTGCATCCCTCTCTTGAGCCCCTGCATCCTTCTCTTATGCCTCTGCATCACTCTCAAGAGCCTCTGCATCCCTCTCTTGTGCCTCGGAATCCCTCACTTGAGCCTCTGCATCCTTCTCTTGAGCCCCTGCATCCCTCTCTTGAGCCTCTGCATCCCTCTCTTGAGCCTCTGCATCCTTCTCTTAAGCCTCTGCAACACTCTCTTCAGCCTCTGCATCACTCTCTTCAGCCTCTGCATCAACACTCTTCAGCCTCTGCATCACTCTCTTAAGCCTCTGCATCCCTCTCAAGAGCCTCTGCATCCCTCTCTTAAGCCTCTGCAACACTCTCTTCAGCCTCTTCATCACTTTCTTGAGCCTTTGCATCACTCTCTTAAGCCTCTGCATCACTCTCGTAATCCTCTGAATCACTCTCTTGAGCCTCTGCATCCCTCTCTTGAACTCCTGCATCCCTCTCATGAGCCTCTGCATCCCTCTCTTGAGCCTTTGCATCACTCTCTTAAGCCTCTGCATCCCTCTCTTGAGCCTCTGCATCACTCTCAAGAGCCTCTGCATCCCTCGCTTGTGCCTCAGCATCCCTCACTTGAGCCTCTGCATCCCTCTCTTGAGCCTCTGCATCCTTCTCTTGGGCCTCTACATCCCTCTCTTGAGCCTCTGCATCCCTCTCTTAAGCCTTTGCATCACTCTCTTAAGCCACTGCATCCCTCTCTTGAGCACACTGCATCACTCTCAAGAGCCTCTGCATCCCTCGCTTGTGCCTCTGCATCCCTCACTTCAGCCTCTACATCCCTCTCTTGAGGGATGCAGAGCAATAAACTGAAAATGCAGAACACTGAACTGAAAATTCACAAAAACGTGGAAAAACGGCAAAATATTGCCTAATTCGATGATATTTTGTTTAAATCACATAAAGGAAAAGGGGATGATGAAATTCAAAATATACCTAAATTCAATGATTTTTAGTACAAAACAAAACGTTAGAAAACTTCCTTAAAAATGCAATATTATTCGAAAATCTCAGATTTTAAGCCAAATAACATATCGTGAGAAAACATGAAGTATTATCGAAATATTGGTAAAAATGAATATATTTACGTACAATCACACTATATGAAAAACGTGAAAAAAATCGCTATATTACCAAATTTCAGGATTTTAACTTCAAATCATAAAGCGAGGTTCCATATTATTTAGACCCTAGAAAACACATATAAAGATGTTGTTTCCAATACAAATGATAAAAATCAATGTGTTTTCATTAAAATACTCTAAAATGTTCCTGATTTTCCGTTTATATTACCGATGGAAGATGTACACGTAAAACCGCTCTAATCCGGCTGAAATGTCGATATATGCAATAAAAACAGAACTTCTCCCCTTTTCAATATTTTACTCAGTCTTTTACCGAGAAACAAATAGTTGATTGAAAATGAAGTATTTAAGGTTAATTTCTAATCAATTATGTGTTTGCATAATTTTTATCGTATATTTAATGAATTAATACCAATAAACTGAAAATTCACAAAAACGTGGAAAACGGCAAAATATTGCCTAATTCGATGATATTTTGTTAAAATCACTTAATGGAAAAGGGGATGATAAACGTCAAAATATTGCTAAATTCGATGATTTTTAGTACAAAACAAAATGCAAGAAAACTTGCTTAAAATGCAAAATTTGAAAGCCAAATCACATATCGTGAGAAAACATGAAGAATTATCGAAATATTGAATAAAAACGAATATATTTACGAACAATCACACTACATGAAAAACGTGAAAAAAATCGCTATATTACTAAATTTTACGATTTTTACTTCAAATCATAAAGCGAGGTTTCGTATTTTTTATATTTTTATAGCCTCTTCATCACTCTCTTCAGCCTTTGCATCACTCTCATGAGCCTCTGCATCACTTTCTTAAGCCTCTGCATCCCTTTCGTGACCCTCTGCATCATTCTCTTGAACTCCTGCATCCCTCTAATTAGCCTTTGCATCCCTCTCCTGAGCGTTTGCATCACTCTCTTAAGCCTCTGCATCCCTATCTTAAGCCTCTGCATCCCTTTTTGAGCCTCTGTTTCACTTTCTTAAGCCTCTGCATCCCTTTTTTGAGCCTCTGCATCACTTTCTTAAGCCTCTGTATCGATTTCTTGAGCCTCTGCATCATTTTCTTGAACTCCTGCATCCATCTCAAGAGCCTCTGCATCCCTCTCCTAAGCCTTTGCATCACTCTTGAGCCTTTGCATCACTCTCTTGAGCCTCTGCATCACTCTCTTAATCCTCTGCAACACTCTCTTCAGCCTCTGCATCACTCTCTTGAGCCTTTGCATCACTCTCTTGAGACTCTGCATCCCTCTCTTAAGCCTCTGCTACACTCTTTTCAGCCTCTGCATCATTCTCTTAAGCCTCTGCATCCCTTTTTTGAGCCTCTGCATCCCTCTCCTAAGCCTTTGCATCACTCTCTTAAGCCTCTGCATCCCTCTCATGAGCCTCTGCGTCACTCTCAAGAGCCTCTGCATCCCTCTCTTGTGCCTCTGCATCACTCACTTGAGCCTCTGCATCCCTCTCTTGAGCCCCTGCATCCCTCTCCTGAGCTTCTGCATCCCTCTCTTAGGCCTCTACATCATTCTCTTGTGCCTCTGCATCACTCTCTTGAACCTCTGCATCACTCTCTTAAGCCTTACCATCTCTCTCTTCAGCCTCTGCATCACTCTCTTGATCCTCTGCATCCTTCTCTTAAGCCTCTGCATTACTCTCTTGAGCCTTTGCATCACTCTCTTGAGCCTCTGCATCCCTCTCTTAAGCCTCTGCAACACTCTCTTCAGCATATGCATCACTCTCTTAAGCCTCTGCATCCCTCTCTTGAGCCTTTGCATCCCTCTCTTATGCCTCTGCATTACTTTCTTCAGCCTCTGCATCACTCTCTTGAGCCTTTGCATCACTCTCCTGAGCCTCTGCATCCCTCTCTTAAGCCTCTGCATCCCTTTTTTGAGCCTCTGCATCACTTTCTTAAGCCTCTGCATCGCTTTCGTGAGCCTCTGCATCATTCTCTTGAACTCCTACATCCCTCTAATGAGCCTTTGCATCCCTCTCCTGAGCCTTTGCATCACTCTCTTAAGCTTCTACATCCCTATCGTAAGCCTCTGCATCCCTTTTTGAGCCTCTGCTTCACTTTCTTAAGCCTCTTCATCCCTTTTTTGAGCCTCTGCATCACTTTCTTAAGCCTCTGTATCCCTTTCTTGAGCCTCTGCATCATTCTCTTGAACTCTTGCATCCCTCTCATGAGCCTCTGCATCCCTCTCCTTAGCCTTTGCATCACTCTCGTAAGCCTCTGCATCCCTCTCATGAGCCTCTGCGTCACTCTCAAGAGCCTCTGCATCCCTCTCTTGTGCCTCTGCATCCCTCACTTGAGCTTCCGCATCCCTCTCTTGAGCCCCTGCATCCCTATCTTGAGCCTCTGCATCCCTCTCTTGAGCCCCTGCATCCCTATCTTGAGCCTCTGCATCCCTCTCTTGAGCCCCTGCATCCCTGAATGGGATGCAGGGGGCTCAAATGTGACCCATCGTCGCTCTCAGTAATTGGCATATTTTCGGTATAAAAAGTACTAATTTCAAACTGCGAATACGTGCAGAGAGCCAGAATTTGGCTAAAAAATATGGCTCAAGCTTAGAATTTGGGATGTTTGGGTTATTTTGAAAACAGCAGAGGGGGGTTTGGGATAAATGTGACCCATCGCTGCTCTCTGTAATTAACATATTTTGGGTATAAAAAGACGTAATTTCAAACTGCGAATACGTGCAGAGAGCCAGAATTTTGCTCCAAAATATGGCTCACGTGTCGAACTTGGATTGTTTGGGATATTTTGAAAACTGCAGGGGGTTTTGGGCAAAACGAGCCTTATCGCCGATCTCATTAATTGGCATATTTTCGGTATAAAATGTCGTAATTTCAAACTTCGAATACGCAGAGAACCAGAATTTGGCTCCAAAATATGGATCTAGCGTCGAAATTGGGATGTTTGGGAAATTTTGAAAACTGCAAAGAGGGTTTGGGCAAAATGTGACTCATCTCCGCTCTCTGTAATTGGCATATTTTCGGTATAAAAAGTCGAAATTTCAAACTGCGAACACGTGCAGAGAGCCAAAATTTAGCTCCAAAATATGGCTCACGCGCGGAACTTGGAATGTTTGGGTTATTATCAAAACTACAGGGGGGGTTTGGGCAAAATGTGACCCATCGCTGCTCTCAGTAATTGGCGTATTTTCGGTATATAAAGGCGTAACTTCAAACTGCCAACACGTGCCGAGAGCTAGAATTTGGCTCCAAAATATGGCTCAAGCGTCGAATTTGGGATGTTTGAGATATTTTGAAAACTGGAAAGAGGGTTTGGGCAAAATGTGACTCATCTCCGCTCTCTGTAATTGGCATATTTTCGGTATAAAAAGTCGAAATTTCAAACTGCAAATACGTGCAGAGAGCCAGAATTTGGCCCTAAAATATGGCTCAAGGGTCGAATTTGGGATGTTTGGAATATTTTGAAAACTAAACGGGATGCTCACGAAAGCGATGCAGAGGCTTAAGAAAGTGATGCAGAGGCTCAAAAAAGGGATGCAGAGGCTTAAGAGAGGGATGCAGAGGCTTAAGAAAGTGATGCAGAGGCTCAAAAAAGGGATGCAGAGGCTTAAGAGAGGGATGCAGAGGCTTAAGAAAGTGATGCAGAGGATCAAAAAAGGGATGCAGAGGCTTAAGAGAGGGATGCAGAGGCTGAAGAGAGTGTTGCAGAGGCTTAAGAGAGGGATGCAGAGGCTCAAGAGAGGGATGCAGAGGCTTAAGAGTGTGATGCATAGGCTGAAGAGAGTGTTGCAGAGGCTTAAGAGAGGGATGCAGAGGCTCAAGAGAGTGATGCAAAGGCTCAAGAGAGTGATGCAGAGGCTTAAGAGAGGGATGCAGAGGCTGAAGAAAGAGATGCAGAGGCTAAAGAGAGTGATGCAGAGGTTCAAGAGAGTGATGCAGAGGCACAAGAGAATGATGTAGAGGCTTAAGAGAGGGATGCAGAGGCTTAAGAAAGTGATGCAGAGGCTCAAAAAAGGGATGCAGAGGCTTAAGAGATGGATGCAAAGGCTGAAGAGAGTGTTGCAGAGGCTTAAGAGAGGGATGCAGAGGCTCAAGAGAGGGATGCAGAGGCTTAAGAGAGTGATGCATAGGCTGAAGAGAGTGTTGCAGAGGCTTAAGAGAGTGATGCAAAGGCTCAAGAGAGTGATGCAGAGGCTTAAGAGAGGGATTATATTCATTTTTACCAATATTTCGATACTATTTCATGTAGTATCACGATATGTGATTTGGCCTTCAAATCTCAGAATTTCGCATCATATTGCATTTTAAGCAAGTTTTCTTGCATTTTGTTTCGTACGAAAAATCATCGAATTTAGCAATATTTTGACGTTTATCATCCCCTTTTCCTTTATGTGATTTAAACAAAATATCAACGAATTAGGCAATATTTTGCCGTTTTTCCACGTTTTTGTGAATTTTCAGTTTATTGTTATTAATTCATTAAATATACGATAAAAATGATGCAAACACATAATTGATTAGAAATTAACCTTAAATACTTCATTTTCAATCAACCATTTGTTTCTCGTTAAAATACTGAGTAAGAGATTGAAAAGGGGAGAAGTTCTGTTTTTATTGCATATATCGACGTTTCAGCCGGAATAGAGCGGTTTTACCGGTACATCTTCCATCGGTAATATAAACGGAAAATCAGGAACATTTTAGTAAATTCTAATGAAAACACATTGATTTTTATCATTTGTATTGGAAACAACATTGTCATATGTCTTTTCTTGGATCTAAATAATACGAAACCTCGCTCTATGATTTGAAGTTAAAATCCTCATATATGGTAAAATAGTGACTTTTTTCACGTTTTCTATGTAGTGTGATCTTACGTAAATATATTCGTTTTTACCAATATTTCGATACTACTTCATGTAGTATCACGATATGTGATTTGGCCTTCAAATCTCAGAATGTCGCATAATATAGCATTTTAAGCAAGTTTTCTTGCATTTTGTTTCGTACGAAAAATCATCGAATTTAGCAATATTTTGACGCTTATCATCCCCTTTTCCTCTATGTGATTTAAACAGAATATCATCGAATTAGGCAATATTTTGCCGTTTTCCACGTTTTTGTGAATTTTCAGTTTATGGGTATTAATTCACTATATATACGTAAAAATGATGCAAACACATAATTCATTAGATAATAACCTTAAAAACTTCATTTTCAATCAACTATTTGTTTCTCGTTAAAATACTGAGTAAGAGATTGAAAAGGGGAGAAGTTCTGTTTTTATTGCATATATCGACGTTTCAGCCAGAATAGAGCGGTTTTCGTGTACATCTTCCATCGGTAATATAAACGGAAAATCAGGAACATTTTAGTTAATTCTAATGAAAACATATTGATTTTTATCATTTGTATTGGAAACAACATTGTCATATGTCTTTTCTTGGATCTAAATAATACGAAACCTCGCTCTATGATTTGAAGTTAACATCCTCATATATGGTAAAATAGTGACTTTTTCACGTTTTCCATGTAGTGTGATTTTACGTAAATATATTCGTTTTTACCAATATTTCGATACTACTTCATGTAGTATCACGATATGTGATTTGGCCTTCAAATCTCAGAATGTCGCATAATATAGCATTTTAAGCAAGTTTTCTTGCATTTTGTTTCGTACGAAAAATCATCGAATTTAGCAATATTTTGACGCTTATCATCCCCTTTTCCTCTATGTGATTTAAACAAAATATCATCGAATTAGGCAATATTTTGCCGTTTTTCCACGTTTTCGTGAATTTTCAGTTTATGGGTATTAATTCACTATATATACGATAAAAATGATGCAAACACATAATTGATTTTAATAACCTTAAAAACTTCTTTTACAATCAACTATTTGTTTCTCGTTAAAATACTGAGTAAGAGATTGAAAAGGGGAGAAGTTCTGTTTTTATTGCATATATCGACGTTTCAGCCGGAATAGAGCGGTTTTCGTGTACATCTTCCATCAGTAATATAAGCGGAAAATCAGAAACATTTTAGTTAATTCTAATGAAAACTTATTGATTTTTATCATTTGTATTGGAAACAAAATTGTCATATGTCTTTTCTTGGATCTAAATAATACGAAACCTCGCTCTATGATTTGAAGTTAAAATCCTCATATATGGTAAAATAGTGACTTTTTTCACGTTTTCCATGTAGTGTGATTTTACGTAAATATATTCGTTTTTACCAATATTTCGATACTACTTCATGTAGTATCACGATATGTGATTTGGCCTTCAAATCTCAGAATGTCGAATAATATAGCATTTTAAGCAAGTTTTCTTGCATTTTGTTTCGTACGAAAAATCATCGAATTTAGCAATATTTTGACGTTTATCATCCCCTTTTCCGCTATGTGATTTAAACAAAATATCATCGTATTAGGCAATATTTAACCGTTTTTCCACGTTTTTGTGAATTTTCAGTTTATGGGTATTAATTCACTATATATACGTAAAAATGATGCAAACACATAATTGATTAGATAATAACCTTAAAAACTTCATTTTCAATCAACTATTTGTTTCTCGTTAAAATACTGAGTAAGAGATTGAAAAGGGGAGAAGTTCTGTTTTTATTGCATATATCGACGTTTCAGCCGGAATAGAGCGGTTTTCGTGTACATCTTCCATCGGTAATATAAACGGAAAATCAGGAACATTTTAGTTAATTCTAATGAAAACACATTGATTTTTATCATTTGTATTGGAAACAACATTGTCATATGTCTTTTCTTGGATCTAAATAATACGAAACCTCGCTCTATGATTTGAAGTTAAAATCCTCATATATGGTAAAATAGTGACTTTTTTCACGTTTTCCATGTAGTGTGATTTTACGTAAATATATTCGTTTTTACCAATATTTCGAGAATGTTATGCTGAAGAGAATGATGCAGAGGCTTAAGAGAGGATGCAGAGGCTGAAGAAAATGATGCAGAGGCTTAAGAGAGAGATGCAGAGGCCCATTAGAGTGATGGAAAGGCTCAAGCGAGTGATTCAGAGGCTCAAGAGAGTGATTCAGAGGCTTACGAGAGTGATGCAGAGGCTTAAGAGAGTGATGCAGAGGCTTAAGAGAAGGATGCAGAGGCTCAAGAGAGAGGGATGCAGAGGCTCAAGAGAGGGATGCAGGGGCTCAAGAGAGGGATGCAGAGGCTCAAATGAGGGATGCAGAGGCTCATGAGAGGGATGCAGGAGTTCAAGAGAGTGATGCAGAGGCTCAAGAGAGGGATGCAGAGGCTCAAGTGAGGGATGAAAGTGAGGTAATGAAAAGACATTGATTTTTATCATTTGTATTGGAAACAACATCTTTATATGTCTTTTCTACGATCTAAATAATACGAAACCTCGCTTTATGATTTGAAGTTAAAATTCTCAAATTTCGAAAATAGCGATTTTTTTCACGTTTTTCATGTAGTGTGATTGTACGTAAATATATTCGTTTTTTACTAATATTTCGATAATTTTTCATGTTTTCTCACGATATGTGATTTGGCCTTAAGTCTGAGAATTTCGCATAATATTTCATTTTTAAGAAAGTTTTCTTGCTTTTTGTTTTGTACTAAAAATCATTGAATTTAGTAGTATTTTGACGTTTATCATCCTCTTTTCATTTATGTGATTTAAACAAAATACCATCGAATTCGGCAATATTTTGCCGTTTTCCACGTTTTTGTGTATTTTCAGTTTATTGTTAATAATTCATTAAATATACGATAAAAATGATGCAAACACATAATTGATTAGAAAAAACTTAAATACTTCATTTTCAATCAACTATTTGTTTCTCGATAAAATACTCAGTAAGATATTGAAAATGCGAGAAGTTCTGTTTTTATTGCATATATCGACGTTTCAGCTGGATTAGAGCGGTTTTACATGTATATCTTCCATCGGTTATATAAACGGAAAATCAGGAACATTTTAGTTAATTCTAATGAAAACACATTGATTTTTATCATTTGTATTGGAAACAACATTTTTATATGTCTTTTCTAGGATCTAAATAATACGAAACGTCGCTTTATGATCAAGGCTCAAGAGATTGATGCAGAGGCTCAAGAGAATGATGTAGAGGCTTAAGAGAGGGATGCAGAGGCTCAAGGGTATGATGCAGAGGCTCAAGAGAGTGATGCCGAGAATCAAGAGAGGGATGCAGAGGCTTAAGAGAGTGATGCAGAGGCTCAGGAGAGTGATGCAGAGGCTCAAGAGAGTGATAGAGAGGCTCAAGAGAGTGATGCAGAGGCTCAAGAGAGTGATGCAGACAATCAAGAGAGTGCTGCAGAGGCTCAAGAGAGTGATGCACAGGATCAAGAGAGGGAAGCAGAGGCTTAAGAGGGTGAAGCAGAGGCTGAAGAGAGTGATGCAGAGGCTGAAGAGAGTGAGGCAGAGGCTTAAGAGAGTGATAAAGAGGCTTAAAAGAGGCATGCATAGGCTCAGGAGAGGGATGCAGAGGCTTGAGAGACGGATGCGGGGGCTCTAGGGAGTGATGCAGAGGCTGTAGAGAGTGATGCAGAGGCTTAAGAGAGTGATACAGAGGCGGAATAGAGTGTAGCAGATGTTTAAGAGAGGGATGCAGAGGCTCAAGTGAGGGATGCAGAGGCCTAAGAGAGTGATGCAGAGGCTGAAGATAGTGTTGCAGAGGCATAAGAGAGAGATGTAGAGGGACAAGAGAGTGATGCAAAGGCTCAAGAGAGTGATGCAGAGGCTTAAAAGAGGGATGCTGAGGCTCAAGAGAGTAATGCAGAGACATAAGAGGGTGATGCAGAGGCTCAAGAGAGTGATGCAGAGGCTTGAGAGAGGGATGCAGGGGCTCAAGAGAGTGATGCAGAGGCTTAAGAGAGGGATGCAGAGGCTCAAGAGAGGGATGTAGAGGCCCAAGAGAGGGATGCAGAGGCTCAAGAGAGGGATGCAGAGGCTCAAGAGAGGGATGCAGAGGCTCAAGAGAGTGATGCACAGGCTTAAGAGAGTGAGGCAGAGGCTTAGGAGAGGGATGCAGAGGCTCAAGAGAGTAATGCAGAGACTTAAGAGGGTGATGCAGAGGCTCAAGAGAGTGATGCAGAGGCTGAAGAGAGTGAGGCAGAGGCTTAGGAGAGGGATGCAGAGGCTCAAGAGAGTAATGCAGAGACTTAAGAGGGTGATGCAGAGGCTCAAGAGAGTGATGCAGAGGCTTGAGAGAGGGATGCAGGGGCTCAAGAGAGTGATGCAGAGGCTTAAGAGAGGGATGCAGAGGCTCAAGAGAGGGATGTAGAGGCCCAAGAGAGGGATGCAGAGGCTCAAGAGAGGGATGCAGAGGCTCAAGAGAGGGATGCAGAGGCTCAAGAGAGTGATGCACAGGCTTAAGAGAGTGAGGCAGAGGCTTAGGAGAGGGATGCAGAGGCTCAAGAGAGTAATGCAGAGACTTAAGAGGGTGATGCAGAGGCTCAAGAGAGTGATGCAGAGGCTGAAGAGAGTGAGGCAGAGGCTTAGGAGAGGGATGCAGAGGCTCAAGAGAGTAATGCAGAGACTTAAGAGGGTGATGCAGAGGCTCAAGAGAGTGATGCAGAGGCTTGAGAGAGGGATGCAGGGGCTCAAGAGAGTGATGCAGAGGCTTAAGAGAGGGATGCAGAGGCTCAAGAGAGGGATGTAGAGGCCCAAGAGAGGGATGCAGAGGCTCAAGAGAGGGATGCAGAGGCTCAAGAGAGTGATGCACAGGCTTAAAAGAGTGAGGCAGAGTCTTAGGAGAGGGATGCAGAGGCTCAAGAGAGTAATGCAGAGACTTAAGAGGGTGATGCAGAGGCTCAAGAGAGTGATGCAGAGGCTTGAGAGAGGTATGCAGGGGCTCAAGATAGTGATGCAGATGCTTAAGAGAGTGAGGCAAAGTCTTAGGAGAGGGATGCAGAGGCTCAAGAGAGTAATGCAGAGACTTAAGAGAGGGATGCAGAGGCTCAAGAGAGGGATGCAGAGGCCCAAGTGAGGGATGCAGAAGCACAAGAGAGGGATGCAGAGGCTCTTGAGAGTGATGCAGAGGCTCAACCCTGGAAACACAAACCGAAACTGTCTCTATTTTCCGCTTGTTACAACTTGTAATAAAGTGGTTACATCTTGGCTTAACGTGTTTATGACGTATTAGAACGTTGTTACAACTTGCTATATTGGTTGTTATAACTGGTTAGGAGGTGTTAAAACTTGTTCGAACGTTGTACCAACGTCGTAGTTTCGGTGTGTGTTTGGTGGGAAGAGAGGGATGCAGAGGCTTAAGAGAGTGATGCAAAGGCTCAAGAGAGTGACGCAGAGGCTCAAGAGAGTGATAGAGAGGCTCAAGAGAGGGATGCAGAGGCTCAAGAGAGTGATTCAGTGGCTTACGAGAGTGATGCACAGGCTTAAGAGAGTGATGCAGAAGCTTAAGAGAGGGATGCAGGGGCTCAAGAGAGGGATGCAGAGGCTCAAGTGAGGGATGCAGAGGCACAAGAGAGGGATGCAGAGGCTTAAGAGAGGGATGCAGAGGCTTAAGAGAGTGATGCAAAGGCTTAGGAGAAGGATGCAGAGGCTCATGAGAGAGACGCAGGAGTTCATGACAATGATGCAGAGGCTGAAGAAAGGGATGCAGAAGCTTAAGAAAGTGATGCAGAGTCTCAAAAAAGGGATGCAGAGGCTTAATAAAGTGAAGCAGAGGCTCAAAAAAGGGATGCAGAGGCTTAGGAGAGGGATGCAGAGGCTTAAGAGAGTGATGCATAGGCTCAGGAGAGGGATGCAGAGGCTCATGAGAGGGATGCAGGAGTTCAAGAGAATGATGCAGAGGCTCACGAAAGGGATGCAGAGGCTTAAGAAAGTGATGCAGAGGCCCAAAAAAGGGATGCGGAGGCTTAAGAGAGGGATGCAGAGGCTAAACAGAGTGATGCAAAGGCTTAAGAGAATGATGCAGAGGCTGAAGCGAGTGTTGCAGAGGTTTAAGAGAGGGATGCAGAGGCTCAAGAGAGGGATGCAGAGGCTAAAGAGAGGGATGCAGAGGCTTATGAGAGTGATGCATAGGCAGAAGAGAGTGTTGCAGAGGCTTAAGAGAGGGATGCAGAGGCTCAAGAGAGTGATGCAAAGGCTCTAGAGAGTGATGCAGAGGCTTAAGAGAGGGATGCAGAGGCTGAAGAGAGAGATTCAGAGGCCTAAGAGAGTGATGCAGAGGTTCAAGCGAGTGATGCAGAGGCAAAAGAGAATGATGTAGAGGCTTATGAGATGGATGTAGAGGCTCAAGATCAAGATAATGATGCAGGGGCTCAAGAGAATGATGCAGAGGCTTAAGAGAGGGATGCAGAGGCTAAAGAGAGTGATGTAGAGGCTTAAGAGGAGAATGCAAAGGCTGAAGAGAATGATGCAGAGGCTTAAGAGAGGATGCAGAGGCTGAAGAAAATGATGCAGAGGCTTAAGAGAGAGATGCAGAGGCCCATGAGAGTGATGGAGAGGCTCAAGAGAGTGAAGCAGAGGCTCAACAGAGTGATTCAGAGGCTTACGAGAGTGATGCAGAGGCTTAAGAGAGTGATGCAGAGGCTTAAGAGAGGGATGCAGAGGCTCAAGAGAGGGATGCAGGGGCTCAAGAGAGGGATGCAGAGGCTCAAGTGAGGGAAGCAAACTCTTGAGTCTTTTCTTGGATCTAAATAATTCGAAACCTCGCTCTATGATTTGAAGTTAAAATCCTCATATATGGTAAAATAGTGACTTTTTTCACGTTTTCCATGTAGCGTGATTTTACGTAAATATATTCGTTTTTACCAATATTTCGATACTACTTCATGTAGTATCACGATATGTGATTTGGCCTTCAAATCTCAGAATGTCGCATATTATTGCATTTTAAGCAAGTTTTCTTGCATTTTGTATCGTACGAAAAATCATCGAATTTAGCAATATTTTGACGTTTATCATCCCCTTTTCCTGTATGTGATTTAAACAAAATATCATCGAATTAGGCAATATTTTGCCGTTTTTCCACGTTTTTGTGAATTTTCAGTTTATGGGTATTAATTCACTATATATACGATAAAAATGATGCAAACACTTTATTGATTAGATAATAACCTTAAATACTTCATTTTCAATCAACTATTTGTTTCTCGTTAAAATACTGAGTAAGAGATTGAAAAGGGGAGAAGTTCTGTTTTTATTGCATAAATCGACGTTTCAGCCGGAATAGAGCGGTTTTCGAGTACATCTTCCATCGGTAGTATAAACGGAAAATCAGGAACATTTTAGTTAATTCTAATGAAAACACATTGATTTTTATCATTTGTATTGGAAACAACATTTCATATGTCTTTTCTTGGATCTAAGTAATACGCTATCTCGCTCTATGATTTGAAGTTAAAATCCTCAAATATGGTTAAATAGTGACTTTTTCACTTTTTTCATGTAGTTTGATATTACGTAAATATATTCATTTTTACCAATATTTCGTTACTATTTCATGTAGTATCACGATATGTGATTTGGCCTTCAAATCTCAGAATTTCGCATCATATTGCATTTTAAGCAAGTTTTCTAGCATTTTGTTTCGTACGAAATATCATCGAATTTAGCAATATTTTGACGTTTATCATCCCCTTTTCCTTTATGTGATTTAAACAAAATATCAATGAATTAGGCAATATTTTGCCGTTTTTCCACGTTTTGTGAATTTTCAGTTTATTGTTATTAATTAAAAAAATATACGATAAAAATGATGCAAACACATAATTGATTAGAAATTAACCTTAAATACTTCATTTTCAATCAACCATTTGTTTCTCGTTAAAATACTGAGTAGGATATTGAAAAGGGGAGAAGTTCGGTTTTTATTGCATATATCGACGTTTCAGCCGGATTAGAGCGGTTTTACGTGTACATCTTCCATCGGTTATATAAACGGAAAATCAGGAACATTTTAGTTAATTCTAATGAAAACACATTGGTTTTTATCATTTGTATTGGAAACAACATTGTCATATGTCTTTTCTTGGATCTAAATAATACGAAACCTCGCTCTATGATTTGAAGTTAAAATCCTCAAATATGGTAAAATAGTGACTTTTTTCACGTTTTTCATGTAGTTTGATATTACGTAAATATATTCATTTTTACCAATATTTCGATACTATTTCATTTCGTATCACGATATGTGATTTGGCCTTCTAATCTCAGAATTTCGCACAATATTGCATTTTAAGCAAGTTTTCTTGCATTTTGTTTCGTACGAAAAATCATCGAATTTAGCAATATTTTGACGATTATCATCTCTTTTTCCTTTATGTGATTTAAACAAAATATCATCGAATTAGGCAATATTTTGCCGTTTTTCCACGTTTTTGTGAATTTTCAGTCTATGGTTATTAATTCATTATATATACGATAAAATTGATGCAAACACATAATTGATTAGATAATAACCTTAAATACTTCATTTTCAATATTTTCATATTTTCATTTCATATTTTCATTTTCATATTTTCTGAATAAAAAGTCGTAATTTCAAACTGGGAACACGTGCAGAGAGCCAGAATTTAGCTCAAAAATATGGCTCACGTGCCGAACTTGGAAAGTTTGGGATATTTTCAAAACTGCAGAGGGGTTTGGCCAAATGTGACCCTTCGCTGCTCACAGTAATTGGCGTATTTTCGGTATAAAAATCGTAACTTCAAACTGCGAACACGTGCCGAGAGCTAGAATTAGGCTCCAAAATATGGCTCAAGCGTCGAATTCGGGATGTTTGGGATATTTTGAAAACTGAAGATGTGGGGGGGGGGGGGGATTAACCCAATATGTGACCCATCGCCGCTCTCAGTAATTTGCATATTTTCGGTATAAGAAGTCATAATTTCAAATTGCGAATATATGCAGAGAGCCAGAATTGAGCTCCAAAATATGGCTCAAGCGTTGAATTTGGGATGTTTTTGGATATTTTGAAAACTGCAGGGTGGGTTAAGTCAAAATGTGATCCATTGCCGCTTTCAGTAGTTGGCATATTTTCGGTTTAAAAAGACGTATTTTTAAACTGCGAATACGTGCAGAGAGCCAGAATTTGGCTCCAAATTATGGTTAACGAGTCGAACTTGGAATGTTTGGGATATTTTGAAAACTGCAGGGGGGGTTTGGGCAAAGAAGAACCCATCGCAGCTCTTAGTAATTAGCATATTTTTGGTATTAAAAGTCGTAATTTCAAACTGCGAACACGTGTCGAGAGCTAGAATTTGGCTCCAAAATATGGCTCAAGCGTCGAAATCGGGATGTTTGGGATATTTTGAAAACTGCAGGGGGTGTTTGGGCAAAATGTGACCCATCGCAGCTTTCAGTAATTGGCATAAATTCGGTATAAAAATTCTTAATATCAAAATGCGAATACGTGCAGAGAGCCAGAATTTGACTCCAAAATATGGATCTAGCGTCGAATTTGGGAGGTTTGAGATATTTTGAAAACTGCAGGGAGGGTTTGGGCAAAATGTGACCCATCTCCGATCTCAGTAATTGGCATATTTTTGGTATAAAAAGTCGAAATTTCAAACTGCAAATACGTGAAGAGAGCCAGACTTTGGCTCTAAAATATGGCTCAAGTGTCGAATTTGGGATGTTTGGGATATTTTGAAAACTGCAGAGGGGTTGCGGCAAAATGTGACCCATCGTCGCTCTCAGTAATTGGCATATGTTCGGTATAAAAAGTACTAATTTCAAACTGCGAATACGTGCAGAGAGCCAGAATTTGGCTAAAAAATATGGCTCAAGCTTAGAATTTGGGATGTTTGGGTTATTTTGAAAACAGCAGAGGGGGGTTTGGGATAAATGTGACCCATCGCTGCTCTCTGTAATTAACATATTTTGGGTATAAAAAGACGTAATTTCAAACTGCGAATACGTGCAGAGAGCCAGAATTTTGCTCCAAAATATGGCTCACGTGTCGAACTTGGATTGTTTGGGATATTTTGAAAACTGCAGGGGGTTTTGGGCAAAACGAGCCTTATCGCCGCTCTCATTAATTGGCATATTTTCGGTATAAAATGTCGTAATTTCAAACTTCGAATACGCAGAGAACCAGAATTTGGCTCCAAAATATGGATCTAGCGTCGAAATTGGGATGTTTGGGAAATTTTGAAAACTGCAGGGGGGTTTGAGCAAAATGTGACCTAGCGCCGCTCTCAGTAATTAGCATATTTTCGGAATAAAAAGTCGTAATTTCAAACTGCGAACACGTGCAGAGAGCCAAAATTTAGCTCCAAAATATGGCTCACGCGCGGAACTTGGAATGTTTGGGTTATTATCAAAACTACAGGGGGGGTTTGGGCAAAATGTGACCCATCGCTGCTCTCAGTAATTGGCGTATTTTCGGTATATAAAGGCGTAACTTCAAACTGCGAACACCTGCCGAGAGCTAGAATTTGGCTCCAAAATATGGCTCAAGCGTCGAATTTGGGATGTTTGAGATATTTTGAAAACTGCAAAGAGGGTTTGGGCAAAATGTGACTCATCTCCGCTCTCTGTAATTGGCATATTTTCGGTATAAAAAGTCGAAATTTCAAACTGCAAATACGTGCAGAGAGCCAGAATTTGGCCCTAAAATATGGCTCAAGGGTCGAATTTGGGATGTTTGGAATATTTTGAAAACTAAAGGGGATGCTCACGAAAGCGATGCAGAGGCTTAAGAAAGTGATGCAGAGGCTCAAAAAAGGGATGCAGAGGCTTAAGAGAGGGATGCAGAGGCTTAAGAAAGTGATGCAGAGGCTCAAAAAAGGGATGCAGAGGCTTAAGAGAGGGATGCAGAGGCTTAAGAAAGTAATGCAGAGGATCAAAAAAGGGATGCAGAGGCTTAAGAGAGGGATGCAGAGGCTGAAGAGAGTGTTGCAGAGGCTTAAGAGAGGGATGCAGAGGCTCAGGAGAGGGATGCAGAGGCTTAAGAGTGTGATGCATAGGCTGAAGAGAGTGTTGCAGAGGCTTAAGAGAGGGATGCAGAGGCTCAAGAGAGTGATGCAAAGGCTCAAGAGAGTGATGCAGAGGCTTAAGAGAGGGATGCAGAGGCTGAAGAAAGAGATGCAGAGGCTAAAGAGAGTGATGCAGAGGTTCAAGAGAGTGATGCAGAGGCACAAGAGAATGATGTAGAGGCTTAAGAGAGGGATGCAGAGGCTTAAGAAAGTGATGCAGAGGCTCAAAAAAGGGATGCAGAGGCTTAAGAGAGGGATGCAGAGGCTGAAGAGAGTGTTGCAGAGGCTTAAGAGAGGGATGCAGAGGCTCAAGAGAGGGATGCAGAGGCTTAAGAGAGTGATGCATAGGCTGAAGAGAGTGTTGCAGAGGCTTAAGAGAGTGATGCAAAGGCTCAAGAGAGTGATGCAGAGGCTTAAGAGAGGGATTATATTCATTTTTACCAATATTTCGATACTATTTCATGTAGTATCACGATATGTGATTTGGCCTTCAAATCTCAGAATTTCGCATCATATTGCATTTTAAGCAAGTTTTCTTGCATTTTGTTTCGTACGAAAAATCATCGAATTTAGCAATATTTTGACGTTTATCATCCCCTTTTCCTTTATGTGATTTAAACAAAATATCAACGAATTAGGCAATATTTTGCCGTTTTTCCACGTTTTTGTGAATTTTCAGTTTATTGTTATTAATTCATTAAATATACGATAAAAATGATGCAAACACATAATTGATTAGAAATTAACCTTAAATACTTCATTTTCAATCAACCATTTGTTTCTCGTTAAAATACTGAGTAGGATATTGAAAAGGGGAGAAGTTCGGTTTTTATTGCATATATCGACGTTTCAGCCGGATTAGAGCGGTTTTACGTTTACATCTTCCATCGGTTATATAAACGGAAAATCAGGAACCTTTTAGTTAATTCTAATGAAAGCACATTGGTTTTTATCATTTGTATTGGAAACAACATTGTCATATGTCTTTTCTTGGATCTAAATAATACGAAACCTCGCTCTATGATTTGAAGTTAAAATCCTCAAATATGGTAAAATAGTGACTTTTTCACGTTTTTCATAAAGTTTGATATTACGTAAATATATTCATTTTTACCAATATTTCGATACTATTTCATGTGGTATCCAGATGTGTGATTTGGCCTTCAAATCTCAGAATTTCGCATAATATTGCATTTTAAGCAAGTTTTCTTGCATTTTGTTTCGTACGAAAAATCATCGAATTTGGCAATATTTTGATGATTATCATCTCCTTTTCCTTTATGTGATTTAAACAAAACATCATCGAATTAGGCAATATTTTGCCGTTTTTCCTCGTTTTTGTGAATTTTCAGTCTATGGTTATTAATTCATTATATATACGATACAAATGATGCAAACACATAATTGATTATATAATAACCTTATATACTTCATTTTCAATCAACAATTTGTTTCTCGTTAAAATACTGAGTAATATATTGAAAAGGGGAGAAGTTCTGTTGTCATTGCATATATCGACGTTTCAGCCGGATTAGAGCGGTTTTACGTGTACATCTTCCATCGGTAATATAAACGGAAAATAAGGAACATTTTAGTTAATTCTAATGAAAACACATTGATTTTTATCATTTGTTTTGGAAACAACATTGTCATATGTCTTTTCTTGGATCTAAATAATTCGAAACCTCGCTCAATGATTTGAAGTTAAAATCCTCATATATGGTAAAATAGTGACTTTTTTCACGTTTTCCATGTAGCGTGATTTTACGTAAATATATTCGTTTTTACCAATATTTCGATACTACTTCATGTAGTATCACGATATGTGATTTGGCCTTCAAATCTCAGAATGTCGCATAATATTGCATTTTAAGCAAGTTTTTTTGCATTTTGTATCGTACGAAAAATCATCGAATTTAGCAATATTTTGACGTTTATCATCCCCTTTTCCTCTATGTGATTTAAACAAAATATCATCGAATTAGGCAATATTTTGCCGTTTTTCCACGTTTTTGTGAATTTTCAGTTTATGGGTATTAATTCACTATATATACGATAAAAATGATGCAAACACTTAATTAATTAGATAATAACCTTAAATACTTCATTTTCAATCAACTATTTGTTTCTCGTTAAAATACTGAGTAAGAGATTGAAAAGGGAAGAAGTTCTGTTTTTATTGCATAAATCGACGTTTCAGCCGGAATAGAGCGGTTTTCGTGTACATCTTCCATCGGTAATATAAACGGAAAATAAGGAACATTTTAGTTAATTCTAATGAAAACACATTGATTTTTATCATTTGTATTGGAAACAACATTGTCATATGTCTTTTCTTGGATCAAAATAATTCGAAACCTCGCTCTATGATTTGAAGTTAAAATCCTCATATATGGTAAAATAGTGACTTTTTTCACGTTTTCCATGTAGCGTGATTTTACGTAAATATATTCGTTTTTACCAATATTTCGATACTACTTCATGTAGTATCACGATATGTGATTTGGCCTTCAAATCTCAGAATTTCGCATAATATTGCATTTTAAACAAGTTTTCTTGCATTTTGTTTCGTATGAAAAATCATCGAATTTAGCAATATTTTGACGTTTACCATCCCCTTTTCCTTTATGTGATTTGAACAAAATATCATCGAAATAGGCAATATTTTGCCGTTTTTCAACGTTTTTGTTAATTTTCAGTTTATTGTTATTAATTCATTATATATACGATAAAATGATGCAAACACATAATTGATTAGAAATTAACCTTAAATACTTCATTTTCAATCAACCATTTGTTACTCGTTAAAATACTGAGTAGGATATTGAAAAGGGGAGAAGTTCGGTTTTTATTGCATATATCGACGTTTCAGCCGGAATAGAGCGGTTTTACGTGTACATCTTCCCTCGGTAATATAAACGGAAAATCAGAAACATTTTAGTTAATTCTAATGAAAACACATTGTTTTTTATCATTTGTATTGGAAACAACATTGTCATATGTTTTTTCTTGGATCTAAATAATACGAAACCTCGCTTTATGATTTGAAGTTAAAATCCTCAAATATGGTAAAATAGTGACTTTTTCACGTTTTTCATATAGTTTGTTATTACGTAAATATATTCATTTTTACCAATATTTCGATACTATTTCATGTGGTATCCAGATGTGTGATTTGGCCTTCAAATCTCAGAATTTCGCATAATATTGCATTTTAAGCAAGTTTTCTTGCATTTTGTTTCGTACGAAAAATCATCGAATTTAGCAATATTTTGATGATTATCATCTCCTTTTCCTTTATGTGATTTAAACAAAACATCATCGAATTAGGCAATATTTTGCCGTTTTTCCTCGTTTTTGTGAATTTTCAGTCTATGGTTATTAATTCATTATATATACGATACAAATGATGCAAACACATAATTGATTAGATAATAACCTTATATACTTCATTTTCAATCAACTATTTGTTTCTCGTTAAAATACTGAGTAATATATTGAAAAGGGGAGAAGTTCTGTTTTCATTGCATATATCGACGTTTCAGCCGGATTAGAGCGGTTTTCGTGTACATCTTCCATCGGTAATATAAACCGAAAATCAGGAACATTTTAGTTAATTCTAATGAAAAAACATTGATTTTTATCATTTGTATTGGAAACAACATTTCATATGTCTTTTCTTGGATCTAAGTAATACGAAATCTCGCTCTATGATTTGAAGTTAAAATCCTCAAATATGGTTAAATAGTGACTTTTTCACTTTTTTCATGTAGTTTGATATTACGTAAATATATACATTTTTACCAATATTTCGATACTATTTCATGTGGTATCAAGATATGTGATTTGGCCTTCAAATCTCAGAATTTCGCATAATATTGCATTTTAAGCAAGTTTTCTTGCATTTTGTATTGTACGAAAAATCATCGAATTTAGCAATATTTTGACGTTTACCATCCCCTTTTCCTTTATGTGATTTGAACAAAATATCATCGAAATAGGCAATATTTTGCCGTTTTTCCACGTTTTTGTTAATTTTCAGTTTATTGTTATTAATTCATTATATATACGATAAAATGATGCAAACACATAATTGATTAGAAATTAACCTTAAATACTTCATTTTCAATCAACCATTTGTTACTCGTTAAAATACTGAATAATATATTGAAAAGGGGAGAAGTTCGGTTTTTATTGCATATATCGACGTTTCAGCCGGAATAGAGCGGTTTTACGTGTACATCTTCCCTCGGTAATATAAACGGAAAATCAGAAACATTTTAGTTAATTCTAATGAAAACACATTGATTTTTATCATTTGTATTGGAAACAACATTTCATATGTCTTTTCTTGGATCTAAGTAATACGAAATCTCGCTCTATGATTTGAAGTTAAAATCCTCAAATATGGTTAAATAGTGACATTTTCACTTTTTTCATGTTGTTTGATATTACGTAAATATATTCATTTTTACCAATATTTCGATACTATTTCATGTAGTATCACGATATGTGATCTGGCCTTCAAATCTCAGAATTTCGCATCATATTGCATTTTAAGCAAGTTTTCTTGCATTTTGTTTCGTACGAAAAATCATCGAATTTAGCAATATTTTGACGTTTATCATCCCCTTTTCCTTTATGTGATTTAAACAAAATATCAACGAATTAGGCAATATTTTGCCGTTTTTCCACGTTTTTGTGAATTTTCAGTTTATTGTTATTAATTCATTAAATATACGATAAAAATGATGCAAACACATAATTGATTAGAAATTAACCTTAAATACTTCATTTTCAATCAACCATTTGTTTCTCGTTAAAATACTGAGTAGGATATTGAAAAGGGGAGAAGTTCGGTTTTTATTGCATATATCGACGTTTCAGCCGGATTAGAGCGGTTTTACGTGTACATCTTCCATCGGTTATATAAACGGAAAATCAGGAACCTTTTAGTTAATTCTAATGAATGCACATTGGTTTTTATCATTTGTATTGGAAACAACATTGTCATATGTCTTTTCTTGGATCTAAATAATACGAAACCTCGCTCTATGATTTGAAGTTAAAATCCTCAAATATGGTAAAATAGTGACTTTTTTCACGTTTTTCATGTAGTTTGATATTACGTAAATATATTCATTTTTACCAATATTTAAATACTATTTCATTTAGTATCACGATATGTGATTTGGCCTTCTAATCTCAGAATTTCCCTTAATATTGCATTTTAAGCAAGTTTTCTTGCATTTTGTTTCGTACGAAAAATCATCGAATTTAGTAATATTTTGACGATTATCATCTCCTTTTCCTTTATATGATTTAAAGAAAATATCATCGAATTAGGCAATATTTTGCCGTTTTTCCACGTTTTTGTGAATTTTCAGTCTATAGTTATTAATTCATTATATATACGATACAAATGATGCAAACACATAATTGATTAGATAATAACCTTATATACTTCATTTTCAATCAACTATTTGTTTCTCGTTAAAATACTGAGTAATATATTGAAAAGGGGAGAAGTTCTGTTTTCATTGCATATATCGACGTTTCAGCCGGATTAGAGCGGTTTTACGTGTACATCTTCCATCGGTAATATAAACGGAAAATAAGGAACATTTTAGTTAATTCTAATGAAAACACATTGATTTTTATCATTTGTTTTGGAAACAACATTGTCATATGTCTTTTCTTGGATCTAAATAATTCGAAACCTCGCTCAATGATTTGAAGTTAAAATCCTCATATATGGTAAAATAGTGACTTTTTTCACGTTTTCCATGTAGCGTGATTTTACGTAAATATATTCGTTTTTACCAATATTTCGATACTACTTCATGTAGTATCACGATATGTGATTTGGCCTTCAAATCTCAGAATGTCGCATAATATTGCATTTTAAGCAAGTTTTTTTGCATTTTGAATCGTACGAAAAATCATCGAATTTAGCAATATTTTGACGTTTATCATCCCCTTTTCCTCTATGTGATTTAAACAAAATATCATCGAATTAGGCAATATTTTGCCGTTTTTCCACGTTTTTGTGAATTTTCAGTTTATGGGTATTAATTCACTATATATACGATAAAAATGATGCAAACACTTAATTAATTAGATAATAACCTTAAATACTTCATTTTCAATCAACTATTTGTTTCTCGTTAAAATACTGAGTAGGAGATTGAAAAGGGGAGAAGTTCGGTTTTTATTGCATATATCGACGTTTCAGCCGGATTAGAGCGGTTTTACGTGTAAATCTTCCATCGGTTATATAAACGGAAAATCAGGAACCTTTTAGTTAATTCTAATGAAAGCACATTGGTTTTTATCATTTGTATTGGAAACAACATTGTGATATGTCTTTTCTTGGATCTAAATAATACGAAACCTCGCTCTATGGTTTGAAGTTAAAATCCTCAAATATGGTAAAATAGTGACTTTTTTCACGTTTTTCATGTAGTTTGATATTACGTAAATATATTCATTTTTACCAATATTTCGATACTATTTCATTTAGTATCACGATATGTGATTTGGCCTTCTAATCTCAGAATTTCGCTTAATATTGCATTTTAAGCAAGTTTTCTTGCATTTTGTTTCGTACGAAAAATCATCGAATTTAGTAATATTTTGACGATTATCATCTCCTTTTCCTTTATATGATTTAAAGAAAATATCATCGAATTAGGCAATATTTTGCCGTTTTTCCACGTTTTTGTGAATTTTCAGTCTATGGTTATTAATTCATTATATATACGATAAAAATGATGCAAACACATAATTGATTAGAAATTAACCTTAAATACTTCATTTTCAATCAACCATTTGTTTCTCGTTAAAATACTGAGCAGGATATTGAAAACGGGAGAAGTTCGGTTTTTATTGCATATATAGACGTTTCAGCCGGATTAGAGCGGTTTTACGTGTACATCTTCCCTCGGTAATATAAACGGAAAATCAGGAACATTTTAGTTAATTCTAATGAAAACACATTGTTTTTTATCATTTGTATTGGAAACAACATTGTCATATGTCTTTTCTTGGATCTAAATAATACGAAACCTCGTTCTATGATTTGAAGTTAAAATCTTCATATATGGTAAAATAGTGACTTTTTCACGTTTTTCATAAAGTTTGATATTACGTAAATATATTCATTTTTACCAATATTTCGATACTATTTCATGGAGTATCACGATATGTGATTTGGCCTTCAAATTTCAGAATTTCGCATAATATTGCATTTTAAACAAATTTTCTAGCATTTTGTTTCGTATGAAAAATCATCGAATTTAGCAATATTTTGACGTTTACCATCCCCTTTTCCTTTATTTGATTTGAACAAAATATCATCGAAATAGGCAATATTTTTCCGTTTTTCCACGTTTTTGTGAATTTTCAGTTTATTGTTTTTAATTCATTATATATACGATAAAATGATGCAAACACATAATTGATTAGAAATTAACCTTAAATACTTCATTTTCAATCAACCATTTGTTACTCGTTAAAATACTGAGTAGGATATTGAAAAGGGGAGAAGCTCGGTTTTTATTGCATATATCGACGTTTCAGCCGGAATAGAGCGGTTTTACTTGTACATCTTCCCTCGGTAATATAAACGGAAAATCAGAAACATTTTAGTTAATTCTAATGAAAGCACATTGTTTTTTATCATTTGTATTGGAAACAACATTGTCATATGTCTCTTCTTGGATCTAAATAATACGAAACCTCGCTCTATGATTTGAAGTTAAAATCCTCAAATATGGTAAAATAGTGACTTTTTCACGTTTCTCATGTAGTTTGATATTACGTAAATATATTCATTTTTACCAATATTTCAATACTATTTCATGTAGTATCACGATATGTGATTTGGCCTTCAAATCTCAGAATTTCGCATAATATTGCATTATAAGCAAGTTTTCTTGCATTTTGTTTCGTACGAAAAATCATCGAATTTAGAAATATTTTGACGATTATCATCTCCTTTTCCTTTATGTGATTTAAACAAAACATCATCGAATTAGGCAATATTTTGCCATTTTTCCACGTTTTTGTAAATTTTCAGTCTATGGTTATTAATTCATTATATATACGATAAAAATGATGCAAACACATAATTGATTAGATAATAACCTTATATACTTCATTTTCAATCAACTATTTGTTTCTCGTTAAAATACTGAGTAATATATTGAAAAGGGGAGAAGTTCTCTTTTTATTGCATAAATCGACGTTTCAGCCGGAATAGAGCGGTTTTCGTGTACATCTTCCATCGGTAATATAAACGGAAAATCAGGAACATTTTAGTAAATTCTAATGAAAACACATTGATTTTTATCATTTGTATTGGAAACAACATTTCATATGTTTTTTCTTGGATCTAAATAATACGAAACCTCGCTTTATGATTTGAAGTTAAAATCCTCAAATATGGTAAAATAGTGACTTTTTCACGTTTTTCATATAGTTTGTTATTACGTAAATATATTCATTTTTACCAATATTTCGATACTATTTCATTTAGTATCACGATATGTGATTTGGCCTTCTAATCTCAGAATTTCGCTTAATATTGCATTTTAAGCAAGTTTTCTTGCATTTTGTTTCGTACGAAAAATCATCGAATTTAGTAATATTTTGACGATTATCATCTCCTTTTCCTTTATATGATTTAAAGAAAATATCATCGAATTAGGCAATATTTTGCCGTTTTTCCACGTTTTTGTGAATTTTCAGTCTATGGTTATTAATTCATTATATATACGATACAAATGATGCAAACACATAATTGATTAGATAATAACCTTATATACTTAATTTTCAATCAACTATTTGTTTCTCGTTAAAATACTGAGTAATATATTGAAAAGGGGAGAAGTTCTGTTTTCATTGCATATATCGACGTTTCAGCCGGATTAGAGCGGTTTTACGTGTACATCTTCCATCGGTAATATAAACGGAAAATAAGGAACATTTTAGTTAATTCTAATGAAAACACATTGATTTTTATCATTTGTTTTGGAAACAACATTGTCATATGTCTTTTCTTGGATCTAAATAATTCGAAACCTCGCTCAATGATTTGAAGTTAAAATCCTCATATATGGTAAAATAGTGACTTTTTTCACGTTTTCCATGTAGCGTGATTTTACGTAAATATATTCGTTTTTACCAATATTTCGATACTACTTCATGTAGTATCACGATATGTGATTTGGCCTTCAAATCTCAGAATGTCGCATAATATTGCATTTTAAGCAAGTTTTTTTGCATTTTGTATCGTACGAAAAATCATCGAATTTAGCAATATTTTGACGTTTATCATCCCCTTTTCCTCTATGTGATTTAAACAAAATATCATCGAATTAGGCAATATTTTGGCGTTTTTCCACGTTTTTGTGAATTTTCAGTTTATGGGTATTAATTCACTATATATACGATAAAAATGATGCAAACACTTAATTAATTAGATAATAACCTTAAATACTTCATTTTCAATCAACTATTTGTTTCTCGTTAAAATACTGAGTAGGAGATTGAAAAGGGAAGAAGTTCTGTTTTTATTGCATAAATCGACGTTTCAGCCGGAATAGAGCGGTTTTCGTGTACATCTTCCATCGGTAATATAAACCGAAAATCAGGAACATTTTAGTTAATTCTAATGAAAACACATTGATTTTTATCATTTGTATTGCAAACAACATTTCATATGTCTTTTCTTGGATCTAAGTAATACGAAATCTCGCTCTATGATTTGAAGTTAAAATCCTCAAATATGGTTAAATAGTGACTTTTTCACTTTTTTCATGTAGTTTGATATTACGTAAATATATACATTTTTACCAATATTTCGATACTATTTCATGTGGTATCAAGATATGTGATTTGGCCTTCAAATCTCAGAATTTCGCATAATATTGCATTTTAAGCAAGTTTTCTTGCATTTTGTATTGTACGAAAAATCATCGAATTTAGCAATATTTTGACGTTTACCATCCCCTTTTCCTTTATGTGATTTGAACAAAATATCATCGAAATAGGCAATATTTTGCCGTTTTTCCACGTTTTTGTTAATTTTCAGTTTATTGTTATTAATTCATTATATATACGATAAAATGATGCAAACACATAATTGATTAGAAATTAACCTTAAATACTTCATTTTCAATCAACCATTTGTTACTCGTTAAAATACTGAATAATATATTGAAAAGGGGAGAAGTTCGGTTTTTATTGCATATATCGACGTTTCAGCCGGAATAGAGCGGTTTTACGTGTACATCTTCCCTCGGTAATATAAACGGAAAATCAGAAACATTTTAGTTAATTCTAATGAAAACACATTGATTTTTATCATTTGTATTGGAAACAACATTTCATATGTCTTTTCTTGGATCTAAGTAATACGAAATCTCGCTCTATGATTTGAAGTTAAAATCCTCAAATATGGTTAAATAGTGACTTTTTCACTTTTTTCATGCAGTTTGATATTACGTAAATATATTCATTTTTACCAATATTTCGATACTATTTCATGTAGTATCACGATATGTGATTTGGCCTTCAAATCTCAGAATTTCGCATCATATTGCATTTTAAGCAAGTTTTCTTGCATTTTGTTTCGTACGAAAAATCATCGAATTTAGCAATATTTTGACGTTTATCATCCCCTTTTCCTTTATGTGATTTAAACAAAATATCAACGAATTAGGCAATATTTTGCCGTTTTTCCACGTTTTTGTGAATTTTCAGTTTATTGTTATTAATTCATTAAATATACGATAAAAATGATGCAAACACATAATTGATTAGAAATTAACCTTAAATACTTCATTTTCAATCAACCATTTGTTACTCGTTAAAATACTGAGTAGGATATTGAAAAGGGGAGAAGTTCGGTTTTTATTGCATATATCGACGTTTCAGCCGGATTAGAGCGGTTTTACGTGTAAATCTTCCATCGGTTATATAAACGGAAAATCAGGAACCTTTTAGTTAATTCTAATGAAAGCACATTGGTTTTTATCATTTGTATTGGAAACAACATTGTCATATGTCTTTTCTTGGATCTAAATAATACGAAACCTCGCTCTATGATTTGAAGTTAAAATCCTCAAATATGGTAAAATAGTGACTTTTTTCACGTTTTTCATGTAGTTTGATATTACGTAAATATATTCATTTTTACCAATATTTCGATACTATTTCATTTAGTATCACGATATTTGATTTGGCCTTCTAATCTCAGAATTTCGCTTAATATTGCATTTTAAGCAAGTTTTCTTGCATTTTGTTTCGTACGAAAAATCATCGAATTTAGTAATATTTTGACGATTATCATCTCCTTTTCCTTTATATGATTTAAAGAAAATATCATTGAATTAGGCAATATTTTGCCGTTTTTCCACGTTTTTGTGAATTTTCAGTCTATGGTTATTAATTCATTATATATACGATAAAAATGATGCAAACACATAATTGATTAGAAATTAACCTTAAATACTTCATTTTCAATCAACCATTTGTTTCTCGTTAAAATACTGAGCAGGATATTGAAAACGGGAGAAGTTCGGTTTTTATTGCATATATAGACGTTTCAGCCGGATTAGAGCGGTTTTACGTGTACATCTTCCCTCGGTAATATAAACGGAAAATCAGGAACATTTTAGTTAATTCTAATGAAAACACATTGTTTTTTATCATTTGTATTGGAAACAACATTGTCATATGTCTTTTCTTGGATCTAAATAATACGAAACCTCGTTCTATGATTTGAAGTTAAAATCTTCAAATATGGTAAAATAGTGACTTTTTCACGTTTTTCATAAAGTTTGATATTACGTAAATATATTCATTTTTACCAATATTTCGATACTATTTCATGGAGTATCACGATATGTGATTTGGCCTTCAAATTTCAGAATTTCGCATAATATTGCATTTTAAACAAATTTTCTAGCATTTTGTTTCGTATGAAAAATCATCGAATTTAGCAATATTTTGACGTTTACCATCCCCTTTTCCTTTATTTGATTTGAACAAAATATCATCGAAATAGGCAATATTTTTCCGTTTTTCCACGTTTTTGTGAATTTTCAGTTTATTGTTATTAATTCATTATATATACGATAAAATGATGCAAACACATAATTGATTAGAAATTAACCTTAAATACTTCATTTTCAATCAACCATTTGTTACTCGTTAAAATACTGAGTAGGATATTGAAAAGGGGAGAAGCTCGGTTTTTATTGCATATATCGACGTTTCAGCCGGAATAGAGCGGTTTTACTTGTACATCTTCCCTCGGTAATATAAACGGAAAATCAGAAACATTTTAGTTAATTCTAATGAAAGCACACTGTTTTTTATCATTTGTATTGGAAACAACATTGTCATATGTCTTTTCTTGGATCAAAGTAATACGAAATCTCGCTCTATGATTTGAAGTTAAAATCCTCAAATATGGTTAAATAGTGACTTTTTTCACTATTTTCATGTAGTTTGATATTACGTAAATATATTCATTTTTACCAATATTTCGATACTATTTCATGAAGTATCACGATATGTGATTTGGCCTTCAAATCTCAGAATTTCGCATCATATTGCATTTTAAGCAAGTTTTCTTGCATTTTGTGTCGTACGAAAAATCATCGAATTTAGCAATATTTTGACGTTTATCATCCCCTTTTCCTTTATGTGATTTAAACAAAATATCAACGAATTAGGCAATATTTTGCCGTTTTCCCACGTTTTGTGAATTTTCAGTTTATTGTTATTAATTCATTATATATACGATAAAAATGATGCAAACACATAATTGATTAGATAATAACCTTATATACTTCATTTTCAATCAACTATTTGTTTCTCGTTAAAATACTGAGTAATATATTGAAAAGGGGAGAAGTTCTGTTTTTATTGCATAAATCGACGTTTCAGCCGGAATAGAGCGGTTTTCGTGTACATCTTCCATCGGTAATATAAACGGAAAATCAGGAACATTTTAGTAAATTCTAATGAAAACACATTGATTTTTATCATTTGTATTGGAAACAACATTTCATATGTCTTTTCTTGGATCAAAGTAATACGAAATCTCGCTCTATGATTTGAAGTTAAAATCCTCAAATATGGTTAAATAGTGACTTTTTTCACGTTTTTCATGTAGTTTGATATTACGTAAATATATTCATTTTTACCAATAATTCGATACTATTTCATGGAGTATCACGATATGTGATTTGGCCTTCAAATCTCAGAATTTCGCATCATATTGCATTTTAAGCACGTTTTCTTGCATTTTGTTTCGTACGAAAAATCATCGAATTTAGCAATATTTTGATGGAGCTTTCGATGGAATTTTGATGGAAAGCCGTCCTGGGACTTGCCAGGACGCCGCGAGACTGTCACTTTGCTGTGAGGCTCCAGGGTCGATCAGCGGGTCATGCGTGCAGTCGGCAAGTACCATGAGCAGACATGTTGGGACCCGAAAGATGGGGAACTATGCCTGGCCAGGATGAAGCCAGAGGAAACTCTGGTGGAGGTCCGTAGCGGTTTTTTTTCCGGCTTTCTGCTTTTTTTCGCAGTTTGAAACTACGACATTTAATACCGAAAATATGCCAAGTACTGAAAGAGGCGTTGTATCACACTTTGCCCAAACCCTCCCTGCAGTTTTTAAAATATCACAAACATCCCAAATTCGACCCTAGAGCCATATTTTGGAGCCTAATTCTGGCCATCTGCATATATTCACAAGCTGAAATTACGATATTTTATACCGAAAATATGCCAATTACTGAAAGCAGCGATGGGCCACACTTGACCCAATCCCCCCTGCAGTTTTCAAAGTATCCCAAATATCTCAAATTCGACGCTTGAGCCATATTTTGGAACCAAAATCGGGCTCTTTGCACGTATTCGCAGTGTGAATTTACGAATTTTTATTCCGAAAATATGTCAATTACTGAGAGAGTCGATGGTCACATATTGGCCAAACCCCCTTGCAGTTTTTAAAATATCCCAAACATCTCAAATTTGACCCTTGAGCCATATTTTGTAGCCAAATTGGGGCTCTCTGCACATATTCGCAGTTTGAAATTACGACTTTTTATACCGAAAATATGTGAATTACGGAGAGCCGCGATGGATCACATTTTGCCCAAACCCCCCTGCAAATTTCAAATTATCCCAAACATCCAAAATTTTACCCGTGAGCTATATTTTGGAGCCAAATTCTGGCTCTCGTCATATATTCGCAGTTTGAAATTACGACTTTTTATACCGAAAATATGCTAATTACTGAGAGCGGCGATGGATCACCTTTTCGCCATACCCTCCCAGCAGTTTCCAAAATATCCCAAACATCCCAAATTTGACACTTGACCCATATTTTGGAGCCAAATTTTGGCTTTCTGCATGTATTCGTAGTTTGAAATTACGAATTTTTATACCGATAATACGCCAATTACTGAGAGCGGCTAAGGATCACATTTTCCCCAAACCCTCCATGCAGTTTTCAAAATATCCCAAACATCACAAATTCGACCATTGAGCTATATTTTGGAGCCAAATTCTGGCTCTCTGCACGTATTCGCAGTTTGAAATTACGACTTTTTATACCGAAAATATGCCAATTACTGAGAGCGGCGATGGATCACATTTTGCTCAAACCCTCCCTTCAGTTTTCCAAATATCCCAAACATCCCAAATTCGACCGTTGAGCCAAATTTTGGAGCCAAATTCCGGCTTTCTGCTTTTTTTCGCTGTTTGAAACTACGACATTTAATACCGAAAATATGCCAATTATTGAAAGAGGCGATGGATCACATTTTGGCCAAACCCTCCCTGCAGTTTTCAAAATATCCCAAACATCCCAAATTCGAATCTTGAGCCATATTTTGGAGCCTAATTCTGGCCATCTGCATATATTCGCAAGTTGAAATTACGATATTTTATACCGAAAATATGCCAATTACTGAAAGCAGCGATGGGCCACATTTGACCCAATCCCCCCTGCAGTTTTGAAAATATCCCAAACATCACAAATTCGACCCTTGAGCTATATTTTGGAGCCAAATTTTGGCTCTCTGCATGTATTCGCAGTTTGAAATTACGACTTTTTATATCGAAAATATGCCAATTACTGAAAGCAGCGATTGGTCACATTTTGTCCAAACCCTCCCTGCAGTTTGCAAATTATCCCAAACATCAAAATTCGACCCTTGAGCCATATTTTGGAGCAAAATTCTCTCTCTCTGTACATATTCGCAGGTTGAAATTACGATATTTTATATCGAAAATATGCCAATTACTGAAACAAGCGATGGGTCACATTTTGCCCCCCCCCCCTGCAGTTTTCAAAATATCCCAAACATCTCAAATTCGACGCATGAGCCATATTTTGGAACCAAAATCGGGCTCTCTGCACGTATTCGCAGTTTGAAATTACGAATTTTTATACTGAAAATATGCCAATAACTGAAAGCAGCGATGGGTCACAATTTTTCCAAACCCCCCTGCAGTTTCCAAAATATCTGAAACATCCCAAATTCGACCCTTGAGCCATATTTTGGAGCCAAATTCTGGCTTTCTGCACGCATTCCCAGTTTGAAATTACGAATTTTTATACCGAAAATATGCCAATTACTGAAAGCGGCGATGGGTCACATGTTTCCTAAACCCTCCCTGCAGTTTTCAAAATATCCCAAACATCCCAAATTCGACCCGTGAGCAATATTTTGGAGCCAAATTTTGGCTTTCTGCATTTATTCACAGTTTGAAATTTCGACTTTTTATACCGAAAATATGCCAATTACTGAAAGCGGCAATGGATCACATTTTGCTTAAACCTCCTGCAGTTTTCAAAATATCCCAAACATCCCAAATTTGACCCTTGAGCCATATTTTGTAGCCAAATTGAGGATCTCTGCACATATTCGCAGTTTGAAATTACGACTTTTTATACCGAAAATATGTAAATTACGGAGAGCCACGATGGATCACATTTTGCCCAAACCCCCCGGCAAATTTCAAATTATCCCAAACATCTAAAATTTTACTCTTGAGCTATATTTTGGAGCCAAATTCTGGCTCTCTGCATGTATTCGCAGTTTGAAGTTACGAATATTTAAGAATATTTAAGAATATTTAAGAATATTTAAGGCTTAAGAGAGGGGTGCAGAGGCTCAAGAGAATGATGCAGGGGCTCAAGAGAATGATGCAGAGGCTTGAGAGAGGGATGCAGAGGATCAAGAGAGTGATGCAGAGGCTTAAGAGAGGAATGCAGAGGCTGAAGAGAATGTTGCAGAGGCTTAAGTTAGGGATGCAGAGGCTCAAGAGAAAGATAGAGAGGCTCATGAGAGGGATGCAGAGGCTAAAGAGAGTGACGCAGAGGCTCAAGAGAGTGATAGAGAGGCTCAAGAGAGGGATGCAGAGGCTCAAGAGAGTGATTCAGTGGCTTACGAGAGTGATGCACAGGCTTAAGAGAGTGATGCAGAAGCTTAAGAGAGGGATGCAGGGGCTCAAGAGAGGGATGCAGAGGCTCAAGTGAGGGATGCAGAGGCACAAGAGAGGGATGCAGAGGCTTAAGAGAGGGATGCAGAGGCTTAAGAGAGTGATGCAAAGGCTTAGGAGAAGGATGCAGAGGCTCATGAGAGAGACGCAGGAGTTCATGACAATGATGCAGAGGCTGAAGAAAGGGATGCAGAAGCTTAAGAAAGTGATGCAGAGGCTCAAAAAAGAGATGCAGAGGCTTAATAAAGTGAAGCAGAGGCTCAAAAAAGGGATGCAGAGGCTTAGGAGAGGGATGCAGAGGCTTAAGAGAGTGATGCATAGGCTCAGGAGAGGGATGCAGAGGCTCATGAGAGGGATGCAGGAGTTCAAGAGAATGATGCAGAGGCTCACGAAAGGGATGCAGAGGCTTAAGAAAGTGATGCAGAGGCTCAAAAAAGGGATGCGGAGGCTTAAGAGAGGGATGCAGAGGCTAAACAGAGTGATGCAAAGGCTTAAGAGAATGATGCAGAGGCTGAAGCGAGTGTTGCAGAGGTTTAAGAGAGGGATGCAGAGGCTCAAGAGAGGGATGCAGAGGCTAAAGAGAGGGATGCAGAGGCTTATGAGAGTGATGCATAGGCAGAAGAGAGTGTTGCAGAGGCTTAAGAGAGGGATGCAGAGGCTCAAGAGAGGGATGCAGAGGCTAAAGAGAGGGATGCAGAGGCTTATGAGAGTGATGCATAGGCAGAAGAGAGTGTTGCAGAGGCTTAAGAGAGGGATGCAGAGGCTCAAGAGAGTGATGCAAAGGCTCTAGAGAGTGATGCAGAGGCTTAAGAGAGGGATGCAGAGGCTGAAGAGAGAGATGCAGAGGCCTAAGAGAGTGATGCAGAGGTTCAAGCGAGTGATGCAGAGGCACAAGAGAATGATGTAGAGGCTTATGAGATGGATGTAGAGGCTCAAGATCAAGAGAATGATGCAGGGGCTCAAGAGAATGATGCAGAGGCTTAAGAGAGGGATGCAGAGGCTGAAGAGAGTGATGTAGAGGCTTAAGAGGAGAATGCAAAGGCTGAAGAGAATGATGCAGAGGCTTAAGAGAGGATGCAGAGGCTGAAGAAAATGATGCAGAGGCTTAAGAGAGAGATGCAGAGGCCCATGAGAGTGATGGAAAGGCTCAAGCGAGTGATTCAGAGGCTCAAGAGAGTGATTCAGAGGCTTACGAGAGTGATGCAGAGGCTTAAGAGAGTGATGCAGAGGCTTAAGAGAAGGATGCAGAGGCTCAAGAGAGAGGGATGCAGAGGCTCAAGAGAGGGATGCAGGGGCTCAAGAGAGGGATGCAGAGGCTCAAATGAGGGATGCAGAGGCTCATGAGAGGGATGCAGGAGTTCAAGAGAGTGATGCAGAGGCTCAAGAGAGGGATGCAGAGGCTCAAGTGAGGGATGAAAGTGAGGTAATGAAAAGACATTGATTTTTATCATTTGTATTGGAAACAACATCTTTATATGTCTTTTCTACGATCTAAATAATACGAAACCTCGCTTTATGATTTGAAGTTAAAATTCTCAAATTTCGAAAATAGCGATTTTTTTCACGTTTTTCATGTAGTGTGATTGTACGTAAATATATTCGTTTTTTACCAATATTTCGATAATTTTTCATGTTTTCTCACGATATGTGATTTGGCCTTAAGTCTGAGAATTTCGCATAATATTTCATTTTTAAGAAAGTTTTCTTGCTTTTTGTTTTGTACTAAAAATCATTGAATTTAGCAGTATTTTGACGTTTATCATCCTCTTTTCATTTATGTGATTTAAACAAAATACCATCGAATTCGGCAATATTTTGCCGTTTTCCACGTTTTTGTGTATTTTCAGTTTATTGTTAATAATTCATTAAATATACGATAAAAATGATGCAAACACATAATTGATTAGAAAAAACTTAAATACTTCATTTTCAATCAACTATTTGTTTCTCGATAAAATACTCAGTAAGATATTGAAAATGCGAGAAGTTCTGTTTTTATTGCATATATCGACGTTTCAGCTGGATTAGAGCGGTTTTACATGTATATCTTCCATCGGTAATATAAACGGAAAATCAGGAACATTTTAGTTAATTCTAATGAAAACACATTGATTTTTATCATTTGTATTGGAAACAACATTTTTATATGTCTTTTCTAGGATCTAAATAATACGAAACCTCGCTTTATGATCAAGGCTCAAGAGAGTGATGCAGAGGCTCAAGAGAATGATGTAGAGGCTTAAGAGAGGGATGCAGAGGCTCAAGGGTATGATGCAGAGGCTCAAGAGAGTGATGCCGAGAATCAAGAGAGGGATGCAGAGGCTTAAGAGAGTGATGCAGAGGCTCAGGAGAGTGATGCAGAGGCTCAAGAGAGTGATAGAGAGGCTCAAGAGAGTGATGCAGAGGCTCAAGAGAGTGATGCAGACGATCAAGAGAGTGCTGCAGAGGCTCAAGAGAGTGATGCACAGGATCAAGAGAGGGAAGCAGAGGCTTAAGAGGGTGAAGCAGAGGCTGAAGAGAGTGATGCAGAGGCTATAGAGAGTGATGCAGAGGCTTAAGAGAGTGATAAAGAGGCTTAAAAGAGGCATGCATAGGCTCAGGAGAGGGATGCAGAGGCTTGAGAGACGGATGCGGGGGCTCTAGGGAGTGATGCAGAGGCTGTAGAGAGTGATGCAGAGGCTTAAGAGAGTGATACAGAGGCGGAATAGAGTGTAGCAGATGTTTAAGAGAGGGATGCAGAGGCTCAAGTGAGGGATGCAGAGGCTTAAGAGAGTGATGCAGAGGCTGAAGATAGTGTTGCAAAGGCATAAGAGAGAGATGCAGAGGGACAAGAGAGTGATGCAAAGGCTCAAGAGAGTGATGCAGAGGCTTAAAAGAGGGATGCTGAGGCTTAAGAGAGTAATGCAGAGACATAAGAGGGTGATGCAGAGGCTCAAGAGAGTGATGCAGAGGCTTGAGAGAGGGATGCAGGGGCTCAAGAGAGTGATGCAGAGGCTTAAGAGAGGGATGCAGAGGCTCAAGAGAGGGATGTAGAGGCCCAAGAGAGGGATGCAGAGGCTCAAGAGAGGGATGCAGAGGCTCAAGAGAGGGATGCAGAGGCTCAAGAGAGTGATGCACAGGCTTAAGAGAGTGAGGCAGAGGCTTAGGAGAGGGATGCAGAGGCTCAAGAGAGTAATGCAGAGACTTAAGAGGGTGATGCAGAGGCTCAAGAGAGTGATGCAGAGGCTGAAGAGAGTGAGGCAGAGGCTTAGGAGAGGGATGCAGAGGCTCAAGAAAGTAATGCAGAGACTTAAGAGGGTGATGCAGAGGCTCAAGAGAGTGATGCAGAGGCTTGAGAGAGGGATGCAGGGGCTCAAGAGAGTGATGCAGAGGCTTAAGAGAGGGATGCAGAGGCTCAAGATAGGGATGTAGAGGCCCAAGAGAGGGATGCAGAGGCTCAAGAGAGGGATGCAGAGGCTCAAGAGAGGGATGCAGAGGCTCAAGAGAGTGATGCACAGGCTTAAGAGAGTGAGGCAGAGGCTTAGGAGAGGGATGCAGAGGCTCAAGAGAGTAATGCAGAGACTTAAGAGGGTGATGCAGAGGCTCAAGAGAGTGATGCAAAGGCTGAAGAGAGTGAGGCAGAGGCTTAGGAGAGGGATGCAGAGGCTCAAGAGAGTAATGCAGAGACTTAAGAGGGTGATGCAGAGGCTCAAGAGAGTGATGCAGAGGCTTGAGAGAGGGATGCAGGGGCTCAAGAGAGTGATGCAGAGGCTTAAGAGAGGGATGCAGAGGCTCAAGAGAGGGATGTAGAGGCCCAAGAGAGGGATGCAGAGGCTCAAGAGAGGGATGCAGAGGCTCAAGAGAGTGATGCACAGGCTTAAAAGAGTGAGGCAGAGTCTTAGGAGAGGGATGCAGAGGCTCAAGAGAGTAATGCAGAGACTTAAGAGGGTGATGCAGAGGCTCAAGAGAGTGATGCAGAGGCTTGAGAGAGGTATGCAGGGGCTCAAGATAGTGATGCAGATGCTTAAGAGAGTGAGGCAGAGTCTTAGGAGAGGGATGCAGAGGCTCAAGAGAGTAATGCAGAGACTTAAGAGAGGGATGCAGAGGCTCAAGAGAGGGATGCAGAGGCCCAAGTGAGGGATGCAGAAGCACAAGAGAGGGATGCAGAGGCTCTTGAGAGTGATGCAGAGGCTCAAGAGAGGGATGCAGAGGCTTAAGAGAGTGATGCAAAGGCTCAAGAGAGTTACGCAGAGGCTCAAGAGAGTGATAGAGAGGCTCAAGAGAGGGATGCAGAGGCTCAAGAGAGTGATTCAGTGGCTTACGAGAGTGATGCACAGGCTTAAGAGAGTGATGCAGAAGCTTAAGAGAGGGATGCAGGGGCTCAAGAGAGGGATGCAGAGGCTCAAGTGAGGGATGCAGAGGCACAAGAGAGGGATGCAGAGGCTTAAGAGAGGGATGCAGAGGCTTAAGAGAGTGATGCAAAGGCTTAGGAGAAGGATGCAGAGGCTCATGAGAGAGACGCAGGAGTTCATGACAATGATGCAGAGGCTGAAGAAAGGGATGCAGAAGCTTAATAAAGTGAAGCAGAGGCTCAAAAAAGGGATGCAGAGGCTTAGGAGAGGGATGCAGAGGCTTAAGAGAGTGATGCATAGGCTCAGGAGAGGGATGCAGAGGCTCATGAGAGGGATGCAGGAGTTCAAGAGAATGATGCAGAGGCTCACGAAAGGGATGCAGAGGCTTAAGAAAGTGATGCAGAGGCTCAAAAAAGGGATCCGGAGGCTTAAGTGAGGGATGCAGAAGCTAAACAGAGTGATGCAAAGGCTTAAGAGAATGATGCAGAGGCTGAAGCGAGTGTTGCAGAGGTTTAAGAGAGGGATGCAGAGGCTCAAGAGAGGGATGCAGAGGCTAAAGAGAGGGATGCAGAGGCTTATGAGAGTGATGCATAGGCAGAAGAGAGTGTTGCAGAGGCTTAAGAGAGGGATGCAGAGGCTCAAGAGAGTGATGCAAAGGCTCTAGAGAGTGATGCAGAGGCTTAAGAGAGGGATGCAGAGGCTGAAGAGAGAGATGCAGAGGCCTAAGCGAGTGATGCAGAGGTTCAAGCGAGTGATGCAGAGGCACAAGAGAATGATGTAGAGGCTTATGAGATGGATGTAGAGGCTCAAGATCAAGAGAATGATGCAGGGGCTCAAGAGAATGATGCAGAGGCTTAAGAGAGGGATGCAGAGGCTAAAGAGAGTGATGTAGAGGCTTAAGAGGAGAATGCAAAGGCTGAAGAGAATGATGCAGAGGCTTAAGAGAGGATGCAGAGGCTGAAGAAAATGATGCAGAGGCTTAATAGAGAGATGCAGAGGCCCATGAGAGTGATGGAGAGGCTCAAGAGAGTGAAGCAGAGGCTCAACAGAGTGATTCAGAGGCTTACGAGAGTGATGCAGAGGCTTAAGAGAGTGATGCAGAGGCTTAAGAGAGGGATGCAGAGGCTCAAGAGAGGGATGCAGGGGCTCAAGAGAGGGATGCAGAGGCTCAAGTGAGGGAAGCAGAGGCACAAGAGGTGGATGCAGAGGCTCTTGAGAGTGACGCAGAGGTTCAGGAGAGGGATGCAGTGGCTTAAGAGAGTGATGCAAAGGCTCAAGTGATGGATGCAAAGGCTCATGAGAGGGATGCAGAGGCTCAAGTGAGGGATGAAGAGGAACAAGAGAGGGATGCAGAGGCTTAAGAGAGGGATGCAGAGGCACAGGAGAGTGATTCAGAGGCTTACGAGAGTGATGCAAAGGCATAAGAGAGTGATGCAGAGGCTTAAGAAAGTGATCGAAGTGATAAGAAAGTGATTCATCCTCTGCATCACTCTCTTGAGCTTCTGCATCATTCTCTTGAACCTCTGCATCCCTCTCTTCATCCTCTGCATCACTCACTTGAGCCTCTGCATTACTCTCTTAAGCCTTTGCATCCCTCTCTTCATCCTCTGCATCACTCTCTTGAGCCTCTGCATTACTCTCTTAAGCCTCTGCATCACTCTCTTGATCCTCTGAATCCCTCTCTCAAGCCTCTGCATCATTCTCTTGAGCCCCTGCATCATTCTCTTGAGCCTCTGCACCCCTCTCTTAAGCCTCTACATCATACTCTTGTGCTTCTGCATCACTCTCTTGAACCTCTGCATCACTCTCTTAAGCCTCTGCATCTCTCTCTTCAGCCTCTGCATCACTCTCTTGAGCCTCTGCATCACTCTCTTGAGCCTCTACATCCCACTCTTGAGCCTCTGCATCCCTCTCTTAAGCCTTTACATCATTCTCTTGAGCCTCTGCATCACTCTCTTGAGTCTTTTCTTGGATCTAAATAATTCGAAACCTCGCTCTATGATTTGAAGTTAAAATCCTCATATATGGTAAAATAGTGACTTTTTTCACGTTTTCCATGTAGTTTGATATTACGTAAATATATTCATTTTTACCAATATTTCGATACTATTTCATTTAGTATCACGTTATGTGATTTGGCCTTCTAATCTCAGAATTTCGCATAATATTGCATTTTAAGCAAGTTTTCTTGCATTTTGTTTCGTACGAAAAATCATCGAATTTAGCAATATTTTGACGATTATCATCTCTTTTTCCTTTATGTGATTTAAACAAAATATCATCGAATTAGGCAATATTTTGTCGTTTTTCCACGTTTTTGTGAATTTTCAGTCTATGGTTATTAATTCATTATATATACGATAAAAATGATGCAAACACTTTATTGATTAGATAATAACCTTAAATACTTCATTTTCAATCAACTATTTGTTTCTCGTTAAAATACTGAGTATGAGATTGAAAAGGGGAGAAGTTCTGTTTTTATTGCATAAATTGACGTTTCAGCCGGAATAGAGCGGTTTTCGTGTACATCTTCCATCGGTAGTATAAACGGAAAATCAGGAACATTTTAGTTAATTCTAATGAAAACACATTGATTTTTATCATTTGTATTGGAAACAACATTTCATATGTCTTTTCTTGGATCTAAGTAATACGCTATCTCGCTCTATGATTTGAAGTTAAAATCCTCAAATATGGTTAAATAGTGACTTTTTCACTTTTTTCATGTAGTTTGATATTACGTAAATATATTCATTTTTACCAATATTTCGTTACTATTTCATGTAGTATCACGATATGTGATTTGGCCTTCAAATCTCAGAATTTCGCATCATATTGCATTTTAAGCAAGTTTTCTAGCATTTTGTTTCGTACGAAAAATCATCGAATTTAGCAATATTTTGCTGTTTATCATCCCCTTTTCCTTTATGTGATTTAAACAAAATATCAACGAATTAGGCAATATTTTGCCGTTTTTCCACGTTTTGTGAATTTTCAGTTTATTGTTATTAATTCAAAAAATATACGATAAAAATGATGCAAACACATAATTGATTAGAAATTAACCTTAAATACTTCATTTTCAATCAACCATTTGTTTCTCGTTAAAATACTGAGTAGGATATTGAAAAGGGGAGAAGTTCGGTTTTTATTGCATATATCGACGTTTCAGCCGGATTAGAGCGGTTTTACGTGTACATCTTCCATCGGTTATATAAACGGAAAATCAGGAACATTTTAGTTAATTCTAATGAAAACACATTGGTTTTTATCATTTGTATTGGAAACAACATTGTCATATGTCTTTTCTTGGATCTAAATAATACGAAACCTCGCTCTATGATTTGAAGTTAAAATCCTCAAATATGGTAAAATAGTGACTTTTTTCACGTTTTTCATGTAGTTTGATATTACGTAAATATATTCATTTTTACCAATATTTCGATACTATTTCATTTAGTATCACGATATGTGATTTGGCCTTCTAATCTCAGAATTTCGCATAATATTGCATTTTAAGCAAGTTTTCTTGCATTTTGTTTCGTAAGAAAAATCATCGAATTTAGCAATATTTTGACGATTATCATCTCTTTTTCCTTTATGTGATTTAAACAAAATATCATCGAATTAGGCAATATTTTGTCGTTTTTCCACGTTTTTGTGAATTTTCAGTCTATGGTTATTAATTCATTATATATACGATAAAAATGATGCAAACACTTTATTGATTAGATAATAACCTTAAATACTTCATTTTCAATCAACTATTTGTTTCTCGTTAAAATACTGAGTATGAGATTGAAAAGGGGAGAAGTTCTGTTTTTATTGCATAAATTGACGTTTCAGCCGGAATAGAGCGGTTTTCGTGTACATCTTCCATCGGTAGTATAAACGGAAAATCAGGAACATTTTAGTTAATTCTAATGAAAACACATTGATTTTTATCATTTGTATTGGAAACAACATTTCATATGTCTTTTCTTGGATCTAAGTAATACGCTATCTCGCTCTATGATTTGAAGTTAAAATCCTCAAATATGGTTAAATAGTGACTTTTTCACTTTTTTCATGTAGTTTGATATTACGTAAATATATTCATTTTTACCAATATTTCGTTACTATTTCATGTAGTATCACGATATGTGATTTGGCCTTCAAATCTCAGAATTTCGCATCATATTGCATTTTAAGCAAGTTTTCTAGCATTTTGTTTCGTACGAAAAATCATCGAATTTAGCAATATTTTGCTGTTTATCATCCCCTTTTCCTTTATGTGATTTAAACAAAATATCAACGAATTAGGCAATATTTTGCCGTTTTTCCACGTTTTGTGAATTTTCAGTTTATTGTTATTAATTCAAAAAATATACGATAAAAATGATGCAAACACATAATTGATTAGAAATTAACCTTAAATACTTCATTTTCAATCAACCATTTGTTTCTCGTTAAAATACTGAGTAGGATATTGAAAAGGGGAGAAGTTCGGTTTTTATTGCATATATCGACGTTTCAGCCGGATTAGAGCGGTTTTACGTGTACATCTTCCATCGGTTATATAAACGGAAAATCAGGAACATTTTAGTTAATTCTAATGAAAACACATTGGTTTTTATCATTTGTATTGGAAACAACATTGTCATATGTCTTTTCTTGGATCTAAATAATACGAAACCTCGCTCTATGATTTGAAGTTAAAATCCTCAAATATGGTAAAATAGTGACTTTTTTCACGTTTTTCATGTAGTTTGATATTACGTAAATATATTCATTTTTACCAATATTTCGATACTATTTCATTTAGTATCACGATATGTGATTTGGCCTTCTAATCTCAGAATTTCGCATAATATTGCATTTTAAGCAAGTTTTCTTGCATTTTGTTTCGTAAGAAAAATCATCGAATTTAGCAATATTTTGACGATTATCATCTCTTTTTCCTTTATGTGATTTAAACAAAATATCATCGAATTAGGCAATATTTTGCCGTTTTTCCACGTTTTTGTGAATTTTCAGTCTATGGTTATTAATTCATTATATATACGATAAAAATGATGCAAACACTTTATTGATTAGATAATAACCTTAAATACTTCATTTTCAATCAACTATTTGTTTCTCGTTAAAATACTGAGTAAGAGATTGAAAAGGGGAGAAGTTCTGTTTTTATTGCATAAATCGACGTTTCAGCCGGAATAGAGCGGTTTTCGTGTACATCTTCCATCGGTAGTATAAACGGAAAATCAGGAACATTTTAGTTAATTCTAATGAAAACACATTGATTTTTATCATTTGTATTGGAAACAACATTTCATATGTCTTTTCTTGGATCTAAGTAATACGCTATCTCGCTCTATGATTTGAAGTTAAAATCCTCAAATATGGTTAAATAGTGACTTTTTCACTTTTTTCATGTAGTTTGATATTACGTAAATATATTCATTTTTACCAATATTTCGTTACTATTTCATGTAGTATCACGATATGTGATTTGGCCTTCAAATCTCAGAATTTCGCATCATATTGCATTTTAAGCAAGTTTTCTAGCATTTTGTTTCGTACGAAAAATCATCGAATTTAGCAATATTTTGCTGTTTATCATCCCCTTTTCCTTTATGTGATTTAAACAAAATATCAACGAATTAGGCAATATTTTGCCGTTTTTCCACGTTTTGTGAATTTTCAGTTTATTGTTATTAATTCAAAAAATATACGATAAAAATGATGCAAACACATAATTGATTAGAAGTTAACCTTAAATACTTCATTTTCAATCAACCATTTGTTTCTCGTTAAAATACTGAGTAGGATATTGAAAATGGGAGAAGTTCGGTTTTTATTGCATATATCGACGTTTCAGCCGGATTAGAGCGGTTTTACGTGTACATCTTCCATCGGTTATATAAACGGAAAATCAGGAACATTTTAGTTAATTCTAATGAAAACACATTGGTTTTTATCATTTGTATTGGAAACAACATTGTCATATGTCTTTTCTTGGATCTAAATAATACGAAACCTCGCTCTATGATTTGAAGTTAAAATCCTCAAATATGGTAAAATAGTGACTTTTTTCACGTTTTTCATGTAGTTTGATATTACGTAAATATATTCATTTTTACCAATATTTCGATACTATTTCATTTTGTATCACGATATGTGATTTGGCCTTCTAATCTCAGAATTTCGCATAATATTGCATTTTAAGCAAGTTTTCTTGCATTTTGTTTCGTACGAAAAATCATCGAATTTAGCAATATTTTGACGATTATCATCTCTTTTTCCTTTATGTGATTTAAACAAAATATCATCGAATTAGGCAATATTTTGCCGTTTTTCCACGTTTTTGTGAATTTTCAGTCAATGGTTATTAATTCATTATATATACGATAAAATTGATGCAAACACATAATTGATTAGATAATAACCTTAAATACTTCATTTTCAATATTTTCATATTTTCATTTCGTATTTTCATTTTCATATTTTCTGAATAAAAAGTCGTAATTTCAAACTGGGAACACGTGCAGAGAGCCAGAATTTAGCTCCAAAATATGGCTCACGTGCCGAACTTGGAAAGTTTGGGATATTTTCAAAACTGCAGAGGGGTTTGGCCAAATGTGACCCTTCGCTGCTCACAGTAATTGGCGTATTTTCGGTATAAAAATCGTAACTTCAAACTGCGAACACGTGCCGAGAGCTAGAATTAGGCTCCAAAATATGGCTCAAGCGTCGAATTCGGGATGTTTGGGATATTTTGAAAACTGAAGATGTGGGGGGGGGGGGGGATTAACCCAATATGTGACCCATCGCCGCTCTCAGTAATTTGCATATTTTCGGTATAAGAAGTCATAATTTCAAATTGCGAATATATGCAGAGAGCCAGAATTGGGCTCCAAAATATGGCTCAAGCGTTGAATTTGGGATGTTTTTGGATATTTTGAAAACTGCAGGGTGGGTTAAGTCAAAATGTGATCCATTGCCGCTTTCAGTAGTTGGCATATTTTCGGTTTAAAAAGACGTATTTTTAAACTGCGAATACGTGCAGAGAGCCAGAATTTGGCTCCAAATTATGGTTAACGAGTCGAACTTGGAATGTTTGGGATATTTTGAAAACTGCAGGGGGGGTTTGGGCAAAGAAGAACCCATCGCAGCTCTTAGTAATTAGCATATTTTTGGTATTAAAAGTCGTAATTTCAAACTGCGAACACGTGTCGAGAGCTAGAATTTGGCTCCAAAATATGGCTCAAGCGTCGAAATCGGGATGTTTGGGATATTTTGAAAACTGCAGGGGGTGTTTGGGCAAAATGTGACCCATCGCAGCTTTCAGTAATTGGCATAAATTCGGTATAAAAATTCTTAATATCAAAATGCGAATACGTGCAGAGAGCCAGAATTTGACTCCAAAATATGGATCTAGCGTCGAATTTGGGAGGTTTGAGATATTTTGAAAACTGCAGGGAGGGTTTGGGCAAAATGTGACCCATCTCCGATCTCAGTAATTGGCATATTTTTGGTATAAAAAGTCGAAATTTCAAACTGCAAATACGTGAAGAGAGCCAGACTTTGGCTCTAAAATATGGCTCAAGTGTCGAATTTGGGATGTTTGGGATATTTTGAAAACTGCAGAGGGGTTGCGGCAAAATGTGACCCATCGTCGCTTTCAGTAATTGGCATATTTTCGGTATAAAAAGTACTAATTTCAAACTGCGAATACGTGCAGAGAGCCAGAATTTGGCTAAAAAATATGGCTCAAGCTTAGAATTTGGGATGTTTGGGTTATTTTGAAAACAGCAGAGGGGGGTTTGGGATAAATGTGACCCATCGCTGCTCTCTGTAATTAACATATTTTGGGTATAAAAAGACGTAATTTCAAACTGCGAATACGTGCAGAGAGCCAGAATTTTGCTCCAAAATATGGCTCACGTGTCGAACTTGGATTGTTTGGGATATTTTGAAAACTGCAGGGGGTTTTGGGCAAAACGAGCCTTATCGCCGCTCTCATTAATTGGCATATTTTCGGTATAAAATGTCGTAATTTCAAACTTCGAATACGCAGAGAACCAGAATTTGGCTCCAAAATATGGATCTAGCGTCGAAATTGGGATGTTTGGGAAGTTTTGAAAACTGCAGGGGGGTTTGAGCAAAATGTGACCTAGCGCCGCTCTCAGTAAATTAGTATATTTTCGGAATAAAAAGTCGTAATTTCAAAGTGCGAACACGTGCAGAGAGCCAAAATTTAGCTCCAAAATGTGGCTCACGCGCGGAACTTGGAATGTTTGGGTTATTATCAAAACTACAGGGGGGGTTTGGGCAAAATGTGACCCATCGCTGCTCTCAGTAATTGGCGTATTTTCGGTATATAAAGGCGTAACTTCAAACTGCGAACACGTGCCGAGAGCTAGAATTTGGCTCCAAAATATGGCTCAAGCGTCGAATTTGGGATGTTTGAGATATTTTGAAAACTGCAAAGAGGGTTTGGGCAAAATGTGACTCATCTCTGCTCTCTGTAATTGGCATATTTTCAGTATAAAAAGTCGAAATTTCAAACTGCAAATACGTGCAGAGAGCCAGAATTTGGCCCTAAAATATGGCTCAAGGGTCGAATTTGGGATGTTTGGAATATTTTGAAAACTAAAGGGGATGCTCACGAAAGCGATGCAGAGGCTTAAGAAAGTGATGCAAAGGCTCAAAAAAGGGATGCAGAGGCTTAAGAGAGGGATGCAGAGGCTTAAGAAAGTGATGCAGAGGCTCAAAAAAGGGATGCAGAGGCTTAAGAGAGGGATGCAGAGGCTTAAGAAAGTGATGCAGAGGATCAAAAAAGGGATGCAGAGGCTTAAGAGAGGGATGCAGAGGCTGAAGAGAGTGTTGCAGAGGCTTAAGAGAGGGATGCAGAGGCTCAAGAGAGGGATGCAGAGGCTTAAGAGTGTGATGCATAGGCTGAAGAGAGTGTTGCAGAGGCTTAAGAGAGGGATGCAGAGGCTCAAGAGAGTGATGCAAAGGCTCAAGAGAGTGATGCAGAGGCTCAAGAGAGTGATGCAGAGGCTTGAGAGAGGGATGCAGGGGCTCAAGAGAGTGATGCAGAGGCTTAAGAGAGGGATGCAGAGGCTCAAGAGAGGGATGTAGAGGCCCAAGAGAGGGATGCAGAGGCTCAAGAGAGGGATGCAGAGGCTCAAGAGAGGGATGCAGAGGCTCAAGAGAGTAATGCAGAGACTTAAGAGGGTGATGCAGAGGCTCAAGAGAGTGATGCAGAGGCTGAAGAGAGAGAGGCAGAGGCTTAGGAGAGGGATGCAGAGGCTCAAGAGAGTAGTGCAGAGACTTAAGAGGGTGATGCAGAGGCTCAAGAGAGTGATGCAGAGGCTTGAGAGAGGGATGCAGGGGCTCAAGAGAGTGATGCAGAGGCTTAAGAGAGGGATGCAGAGGCTCAAGAGAGGGATGTAGAGGCCCAAGAGAGGGATGCAAAGGCTCAAGAGAGGGATGCAGAGGCTCAAGAGAGTGATGCACAGGCTTAAAAGAGTGAGGCAGAGTCTTAGGAGAGGGATGCAGAGGCTCAAGAGAGTAATGCAGAGACTTAAGAGGGTGATGCAGAGGCTCAAGAGAGTGATGCAGAGGCTTGAGAGAGGTATGCAGGGGCTCAAGATAGTGATGCAGATGCTTAAGAGAGTGAGGCAAAGTCTTAGGAGAGGGATGCAGAGGCTCAAGAGAGTAATGCAGAGACTTAAGAGAGGGATGCAGAGGCTCAAGAGAGGGATGCAGAGGCCCAAGTGAGGGATGCAGAAGCACAAGAGAGGGATGCAGAGGCTCTTGAGAGTGATGCAGAGGCTCAAGAGAGGGATGCAGAGGCTTAAGAGAGTGATGCAAAGGCTCAAGAGAGTGACGCAGAGGCTCAAGAGAGTGATAGAGAGGCTCAAGAGAGGGATGCAGAGGCTCAAGAGAGTGATTCAGTGGCTTACGAGAGTGATGCACAGGCTTAAGAGAGTGATGCAGAAGCTTAAGAGAGGGATGCAGGGGCTCAAGAGAGGGAAGCAGAGGCTCAAGTGAGGGATGCAGAGGCACAAGAGAGGGATGCAGAGGCTTAAGAGAGGGATGCAGAGGCTTAAGAGAGTGATGCAAAGGCTTAGGAGAAGGATGCAGAGGCTCATGAGAGAGACGCAGGAGTTCATGACAATGATGCAGAGGCTGAAGAAAGGGATGCAGAAGCTAAAGAAAGTGATGCAGAGTCTCAAAAAAGGGATGCAGAGGCTTAATAAAGTGAAGCAGAGGCTCAAAAAAGGGATGCAGAGGCTTAGGAGAGGGATGCAGAGGCTTAAGAGAGTGATGCATAGGCTCAGGAGAGGGATGCAGAGGCTCATGAGAGGGATGCAGGAGTTCAAGAGAATGATGCAGAGGCTCACGAAAGGGATGCAGAGGCTTAAGAAAGTGATGCAGAGGCTCAAAAAAGGGATGCGGAGGCTTAAGAGAGGGATGCAGAGGCTAAACAGAGTGATGCAAAGGCTTAAGAGAATGATGCAGAGGCTGAAGCGAGTGTTGCAGAGGTTTAAGAGAGGGATGCAGAGGCTCAAGAGAGGGATGCAGAGGCTAAAGAGAGGGATGCAGAGGCTTATGAGAGTGATGCATAGGCAGAAGAGAGTGTTGCAGAGGCTTAAGAGAGGGATGCAGAGGCTCAAGAGAGTGATGCAAAGGCTCTAGAGAGTGATGCAGAGGCTTAAGAGAGGGATGCAGAGGCTGAAGAGAGAGATGCAGAGGCCTAAGAGAGTGATGCAGAGGTTCAAGCGAGTGATGCAGAGGCAAAAGAGAATGATGTAGAGGCTTATGAGATGGATGTAGAGGCTCAAGATCAAGATAATGATGCAGGGGCTCAAGAGAATGATGCAGAGGCTTAAGAGAGGGATGCAGAGGCTAAAGAGAGTGATGTAGAGGCTTAAGAGGAGAATGCAAAGGCTGAAGAGAATGATGCAGAGGCTTAAGAGAGGATGCAGAGGCTGAAGAAAATGATGCAGAGGCTTAAGAGAGAGATGCAGAGGCCCATGAGAGTGATGGAGAGGCTCAAGAGAGTGAAGCAGAGGCTCAACAGAGTGATTCAGAGGCTTACGAGAGTGATGCAGAGGCTTAAGAGAGTGATGCAGAGGCTTAAGAGAGGGATGCAGAGGCTCAAGAGAGGGATGCAGGGGCTCAAGAGTGGGATGCAGAGGCTCAAGTGAGGGAAGCAGAGGCACAAGAGGTGGATGCAGAGGCTCTTGAGAGTGACGCAGAGGTTCAGGAGAGGGATGCAGTGGCTTAAGAGAGTGATGCAAAGGCTCAAGTGATGGATGCAAAGGCTCATGAGAGGGATGCAGAGGCTCAAGTGAGGGATGAAGAGGAACAAGAGAGGGATGCAGAGGCTCTTGGGAGAGATGCAGAGGTTCAAGAGAGGGATGCAGAGGCTCAAGAGAGTGATTCAGAGGCTTACGAGAGTGATGCAAAGGCATAAGAGAGTGATGCAGAGGCTTAAGAAAGTGATCGAAGTGATAAGAAAGTGATTCATCCTCTGCATCACTCTCTTGAGCCTCTGCATCATTCTCTTGAACCTCTGCATCCCTCTCTTCATCCTCTGCATCACTCACTTGAGCCTCTGCATTACTCTCTTAAGCCTTTGCATCCCTCTCTTCATCCTCTGCATCACTCTCTTGAGCATCTGCATTACTCTCTTAAGCCTCTGCATCATTCTCTTGAGCCCCTGCATCATTCTCTTGAGCCTCTGCACCCCTCTCTTAAGCCTCTACATCATACTCTTGTGCTTCTGCATCACTCTCTTGAACCTCTGCATCACTCTCTTAAGCCTCTGCATCTCTCTCTTCAGCCTCTGCAACACTCTCTTGAGCCTCTGCATCACTCTCTTGAGCCTCTACATCCCACTCTTGAGCCTCTGCATCCCTCTCTTAAGCCTTTGCATCATTCTCTTGAGCCTCTGCATCACTCTCTTGAGTCTTTTCTTGGATCTAAATAATTCGAAACCTCGCTCTATGATTTGAAGTTAAAATCCTCATATATGGTAAAATAGTGACTTTTTTCACGTTTTCCATGTAGCGTGATTTTACGTAAATATATTCGTTTTTACCAATATTTCGATACTACTTCATGTAGTATCACGATATGTGATTTGGCCTTCAAATCTCAGAATGTCGCATATTATTGCATTTTAAGCAAGTTTTCTTGCATTTTGTATCGTACGAAAAATCATCGAATTTAGCAATATTTTGACGTTTATCATCCCCTTTTCCTGTATGTGATTTAAACAAAATATCATCGAATTAGGCAATATTTTGCCGTTTTTCCACGTTTTTGTGAATTTTCAGTTTATGGGTATTAATTCACTATATATACGATAAAAATGATGCAAACACTTTATTGATTAGATAATAACCTTAAATACTTCATTTTCAATCAACTATTTGTTTCTCGTTTAAATACTGAGTAAGAGATTGAAAAGGGGAGAAGTTCTGTTTTTATTGCATAAATCGACGTTTCAGCCGGAATAGAGCGGTTTTCGTGTACATCTTCCATCGGTAGTATAAACGGAAAATCAGGAACATTTTAGTTAATTCTAATGAAAACACATTGATTTTTATCATTTGTATTGGAAACAACATTTCATATGTCTTTTCTTGGATCTAAGTAATACGCTATCTCGCTCTATGATTTGAAGTTAAAATCCTCAAATATGGTTAAATAGTGACTTTTTCACTTTTTTCATGTAGTTTGATATTACGTAAATATATTCATTTTTACCAATATTTCGTTACTATTTCATGTAGTACCACGATACGTGATTTGGCCTTCAAATCTCAGAATTTCGCATCATATTGCATTTTAAGCAAGTTTTCTAGCATTTTGTTTCGTACGAAATATCATCGAATTTATCAATATTTTGACGTTTATCATCCCCTTTTCCTTTATGTGATTTAAACAAAATATCAACGAATTAGGCAATATTTTGCCGTTTTTCCACGTTTTGTGAATTTTCAGTTTATTGTTATTAATTCAAAAAATATACGATAAAAATGATGCAAACACATAATTGATTAGAAATTAACCTTAAATACTTCATTTTCAATCAACCATTTGTTTCTCGTTAAAATACTGAGTAGGATATTGAAAAGGGGAGAAGTTCGGTTTTTATTGCATATATCGACGTTTCAGCCGGATTAGAGCGGTTTTACGTATACATCTTCCATCGGTTATATAAACGGAAAATCAGGAACATTTTAGTTAATTCTAATGAAAACACATTGGTTTTTATCATTTGTATTGGAAACAACATTGTCATATGTCTTTTCTTGGATCTAAATAATACGAAACCTCGCTCTATGATTTGAAGTTAAAATCCTCAAATATGGTAAAATAGTGACTTTTTTCACGTTTTTCATGTAGTTTGATATTACGTAAATATATTCATTTTTACCAATATTTCGATACTATTTCATTTAGTATCACGATATGTGATTTGGCCTTCTAATCTCAGAATTTCGCACAATATTGCATTTTAAGCAAGTTTTCTTGCATTTTGTTTCGTACGAAAATTCATCGAATTTAACAATATTTTGACGATTATCATCTCTTTTTCCTTTATGTGATTTAAACAAAATATCATCGAATTAGGCAATATTTTGCCGTTTTTCCACGTTTTTGTGAATTTTCAGTCTATGGTTATTAATTCATTATATATACGATAAAATTGATGCAAACACATAATTGATTAGATAATAACCTTAAATACTTCATTTTCAATATTTTCATATTTTCATTTCATATTTTCATTTTCATATTTTCTGAATAAAAAGTCGTAATTTCAAACTGGGAACACGTGCAGAGAGCCAGAATTTAGCTCCAAAATATGGCTCACGTGCCGAACTTGGAAAGTTTGGGATATTTTCAAAACTGCAGAGGGGTTTGGCCAAATGTGACCCTTCGCTGCTCACAGTAATTGGCGTATTTTCGGTATAAAAATCGTAACTTCAAACTGCGAACACGTGCCGAGAGCTAGAATATGGCTCCAAAATATGGCTCAAGCGTCGAATTCGGGATGTTTGGGATATTTTGAAAACTGAAGATGTGGGGGGGGGGGGGGGGGGGGGATTAACCCAATATGTGACCCATCGCCGCTCTCAGTAATTTGCATATTTTCGGTATAAGAAGTCATAATTTCAAATTGCGAATATATGCAGAGAGCCAGAATTGAGATCCAAAATATGGCTCAAGCGTTGAATTTGGGATGTTTTTGGATATTTTGAAAACTGCAGGGTGGGTTAAGTCAAAATGTGATCCATTGCCGCTTTCAGTAGTTGGCATATTTTCGGTTTAAAAAGACGTATTTTTAAACTGCGAATACGTGCAGAGAGCCAGAATTTGGCTCCAAATTATGGTTAACGAGTCGAACTTGGAATGTTTGGGATATTTTGAAAACTGCAGGGGGGGTTTGGGCAAAGAAGAACCCATCGCAGCTCTTAGTAATTAGCATATTTTTGGTATTAAAAGTCGTAATTTCAAACTGCGAACACGTGTCGAGAGCTAGAATTTGGCTCCAAAATATGGGCTCAAGCGTCGAAATCGGGATGTTTGGGATATTTTGAAAACTGCAGGGGGTGTTTGGGCAAAATGTGACCCATCGCAGCTTTCAGTAATTGGCATAAATTCGGTATAAAAATTCTTAATATCAAAATGCGAATACGTGCAGAGAGCCAGAATTTGACTCCAAAATATGGATCTAGCGTCGAATTTGGGAGGTTTGAGATATTTTGAAAACTGCAGGGAGGGTTTGGGCAAAATGTGACCCATCTCCGATCTCAGTAATTGGCATATTTTTGGTATAAAAAGTCGAAATTTCAAACTGCAAATACGTGAAGAGAGCCAGACTTTGGCTCTAAAATATGGCTCAAGTGTCGAATTTGGGATGTTTGGGATATTTTGAAAACTGCAGAGGGGTTGCGGCAAAATGTGACCCATCGTCGCTCTCAGTAATTGGCATATGTTCGGTATAAAAAGTACTAATTTCAAACTGCGAATACGTGCAGAGAGCCAGAATTTGGCTAAAAAATATGGCTCAAGCTTAGAATTTGGGATGTTTGGGTTATTTTGAAAACAGCAGAGGGGGGTTTGGGATAAATGTGACCCATCGCTGCTCTCTGTAATTAACATATTTTGGGTATAAAAAGACGTAATTTCAAACTGCGAATACGTGCAGAGAGCCAGAATTTTGCTCCAAAATATGGCTCACGTGTCGAACTTCGATTGTTTGGGATATTTTGAAAACTGCAGGGGGTTTTGGGCAAAACGAGCCTTATCGCCGCTCTCATTAATTGGCATATTTTCGGTATAAAATGTCGTAATTTCAAACTTCGAATACGCAGAGAACCAGAATTTGGCTCCAAAATATGGATCTAGCGTCGAAATTGGGATGTTTGGGAAATTTTGAAAACTGCAGGGGGGTTTGAGCAAAATGTGACCTAGCGCCGCTCTCAGTAATTAGCATATTTTCGGAATAAAAAGTCGTAATTTCAAACTGCGAACACGTGCAGAGAGCCAAAATTTAGCTCCAAAATATGGCTCACGCGCGGAACTTGGAATGTTTGGGTTATTATCAAAACTACAGGGGGGGTTTCGGCAAAATGTGACCCATCGCTGCTCTCAGTAATTGGCGTATTTTCGGTATATAAAGGCGTAACTTCAAACTGCGAACACCTGCCGAGAGCTAGAATTTGGCTCCAAAATATGGCTCAAGCGTCGAATTTGGGATGTTTGAGATATTTTGAAAACTGCAAAGAGGGTTTGGGCAAAATGTGACTCATCTCCGCTCTCTGTAATTGGCATATTTTCGGTATAAAAAGTCGAAATTTCAAACTGCAAATACGTGCAGAGAGCCAGAATTTGGCCCTAAAATATGGCTCAAGGGTCGAATTTGGGATGTTTGGAATATTTTGAAAACTAAAGGGGATGCTCACGAAAGCGATGCAGAGGCTTAAGAAAGTGATGCAGAGGCTCAAAAAAGGGATGCAGAGGCTTAAGAGAGGGATGCAGAGGCTTAAGAAAGTGATGCAGAGGCTCAAAAAAGGGATGCAGAGGCTTAAGAGAGGGATGCAGAGGCTTAAGAAAGTGATGCAGAGGATCAAAAAAGGGATGCAGAGGCTTAAGAGAGGGATGCAGAGGCTGAAGAGAGTGTTGCAGAGGCTTAAGAGAGGGATGCAGAGGCTCAAGAGAGGGATGCAGAGGCTTAAGAGTGTGATGCATAGGCTGAAGAGAGTGTTGCAGAGGCTTAAGAGAGGGATGCAGAGGCTCAAGAGAGTGATGCAAAGGCTCAAGAGAGTGATGCAGAGGCTTAAGAGAGGGATGCAGAGGCCGAAGAAAGAGATGCAGAGGCTAAAGAGAGTGATGCAGAGGTTCAAGAGAGTGATGCAGAGGCACAAGAGAATGATGTAGAGGCTTAAGAGAGGGATGCAGAGGCTTAAGAAAGTGATGCAGAGGCTCAAAAAAGGGATGCAGAGGCTTAAGAGAGGGATGCAGAGGCTGAAGAGAGTGTTGCAGAGGCTTAAGAGAGGGATGCAGAGGCTCAAGAGAGGGATGCAGAGGCTTAAGAGAGTGATGCATAGGCTGAAGAGAGTGTTGCAGAGGCTTAAGAGAGTGATGCAAAGGCTCAAGAGAGTGATGCAGAGGCTTAAGAGAGGGATTATATTCATTTTTACCAATATTTCGATACTATTTCATGTAGTATCACGATATGTGATTTGGCCTTCAAATCTCAGAATTTCGCATCATATTGCATTTTAAGCAAGTTTTCTTGCATTTTGTTTCGTACGAAAAATCATCGAATTTAGCAATATTTTGACGTTTATCATCACCTTTTCCTTTATGTGATTTAAACAAAATATCAACGAATTAGGCAATATTTTGCCGTTTTTCCACGTTTTTGTGAATTTTCAGTTTATTGTTATTAATTCATTAAATATACGATAAAAATGATGCAAACACATAATTGATTAGAAATTAACCTTAAATACTTCATTTTCAATCAACCATTTGTTTCTCGTTAAAATACTGAGTAGGATATTGAAAAGGGGAGAAGTTCGGTTTTTATTGCATATATCGACGTTTCAGCCGGATTAGAGCGGTTTTACGTGTACATCTTCCATCGGTTATATAAACGGAAAATCAGGAACCTTTTAGTTAATTCTAATGAAAGCACATTGGTTTTTATCATTTGTATTGGAAACAACATTGTCATATGTCTTTTCTTGGATCTAAATAATACGAAACCTCGCTCTATGATTTGAAGTTAAAATCCTCAAATATGGTAAAATAGTGACTTTTTTCACGTTTTTCATGTAGTTTGATATTACGTAAATATATTCATTTTTACCAATATTTCGATACTATTTCATTTAGTATCACGATATGTGATTTGGCCTTCTAATCTCAGAATTTCGCTTAATATTGCATTTTAAGCAAGTTTTCTTGCATTTTGTTTCGTACGAAAAATCATCGAATTTAGTAATATTTTGACGATTATCATCTCCTTTTCCTTTATATGATTTAAAGAAAATATCATCGAATTAGGCAATATTTTGCCGTTTTTCCACGTTTTTGTGAATTTTCAGTCTATGGTTATTAATTCATTATATATACGATAAAAATGATGCAAACACATAATTGATTAGAAATTAACCTTAAATACTTCATTTTCAATCAACCATTTGTTTCTCGTTAAAATACTGAGCAGGATATTGAAAACGGGAGAAGTTCGGTTTTTATTGCATATATAGACGTTTCAGCCGGATTAGAGCGGTTTTACGTGTACATCTTCCCTCGGTAATATAAACGGAAAATCAGGAACATTTTAGTTAATTCTAATGAAAACACATTGTTTTTTATCATTTGTATTGGAAACAACATTGTCATATGTCTTTTCTTGGATCTAAATAATACGAAACCTCGTTCTATGATTTGAAGTTAAAATCTTCAAATATGGTAAAATAGTGACTTTTTCACGTTTTTCATAAAGTTTGATATTACGTAAATATATTCATTTTTACCAATATTTCGATACTATTTCATGTGGTATCCAGATGTGTGATTTGGCCTTCAAATCTCAGAATTTCGCATAATATTGCATTTTAAGCAAGTTTTCTTGCATTTTGTTTCGTACGAAAAATCATCGAATTTAGCAATATTTTGATGATTATCATCTCCTTTTCCTTTATGTGATTTAAACAAAACATCATCGAATTAGGCAATATTTTGCCGTTTTTCCTCGTTTTTGTGAATTTTCAGTCTATGGTTATTAATTCATTATATATACGATACAAATGATGCAAACACATAATTGATTATATAATAACCTTATATACTTCATTTTCAATCAACAATTTGTTTCTCGTTAAAATACTGAGTAATATATTGAAAAGGGGAGAAGTTCTGTTTTCATTGCATATATCGACGTTTCAGCCGGATTAGAGCGGTTTTACGTGTACATCTTCCATCGGTAATATAAACGGAAAATAAGGAACATTTTAGTTAATTCTAATGAAAGCACATTGATTTTTATCATTTGTTTTGGAAACAACATTGTCATATGTCTTTTCTTGGATCTAAATAATTCGAAACCTCGCTCAATGATTTGAAGTTAAAATCCTCATATATGGTAAAATAGTGACTTTTTTCACGTTTTCCATGTAGCGTGATTTTACGTAAATATATTCGTTTTTACCAATATTTCGATACTACTTCATGTAGTATCACGATATGTGATTTGGCCTTCAAATCTCAGAATGTCGCATAATATTGCATTTTAAGCAAGTTTTTTTGCATTTTGTATCGTACGAAAAATCATCGAATTTAGCAATATTTTGACGTTTATCATCCCCTTTTCCTCTATGTGATTTAAACAAAATATCATCGAATTAGGCAATATTTTGCCGTTTTTCCACGTTTTTGTGAATTTTCAGTTTATGGGTATTAATTCACTATATATACGATAAAAATGATGCAAACACTTAATTAATTAGATAATAACCTTAAATACTTCATTTTCAATCAACTATTTGTTTCTCGTTAAAATACTGATTAAGAGATTGAAAAGGGAAGAAGTTCTGTTTTTATTGCATAAATCGACGTTTCAGCCGGAATAGAGCGGTTTTCGTGTACATCTTCCATCGGTAATATAAACGGAAAATAAGGAACATTTTAGTTAATTCTAATGAAAACACATTGATTTTTATCATTTGTATTGGAAACAACATTGTCATATGTCTTTTCTTGGATCTAAATAATTCGAAACCTCGCTCTATGATTTGAAGTTAAAATCCTCATATATGGTAAAATAGTGACTTTTTTCACGTTTTCCATGTAGCGTGATTTTACGTAAATATATTCGTTTTTACCAATATTTCGATACTACTTCATGTAGTATCACGATATGTGATTTGGCCTTCAAATCTCAGAATTTCGCATAATATTGCATTTTAAACAAGTTTTCTTGCATTTTGTTTCGTATGAAAAATCATCGAATTTAGCAATATTTTGACGTTTACCATCCCCTTTTCCTTTATGTGATTTGAACAAAATATCATCGAAATAGGCAATATTTTGCCGTTTTTCAACGTTTTTGTTAATTTTCAGTTTATTGTTATTAATTCATTATATATACGATAAAATGATGCAAACACATAATTGATTAGAAATTAACCTTAAATACTTCATTTTCAATCAACCATTTGTTACTCGTTAAAATACTGAGTAGGATATTGAAAAGGGGAGAAGTTCGGTTTTTATTGCATATATCGACGTTTCAGCCGGAATAGAGCGGTTTTACGTGTACATCTTCCCTCGGTAATATAAACGGAAAATCAGAAACATTTTAGTTAATTCTAATGAAAACACATTGTTTTTTATCATTTGTATTGGAAACAACATTGTCATATGTTTTTTCTTGGATCTAAATAATATGAAACCTCGCTTTATGATTTGAAGTTAAAATCCTCAAATATGGTAAAATAGTGACTTTTTCACGTTTTTCATATAGTTTGTTATTACGTAAATATATTCATTTTTACCAATATTTCGATACTATTTCATGTGGTATCCAGATGTGTGATTTGGCCTTCAAATCTCAGAATTTCGCATAATATTGCATTTTAAGCAAGTTTTCTTGCATTTTGTTTCGTACGAAAAATCATCGAATTTAGCAATATTTTGATGATTATCATCTCCTTTTCCTTTATGTGATTTAAACAAAACATCATCGAATTAGGCAATATTTTGCCGTTTTTCCTCGTTTTTGTGAATTTTCAGTCTATGGTTATTAATTCATTATATATACGATACAAATGATGCAAACACATAATTGATTAGATAATAACCTTATATACTTCATTTTCAATCAACTATTTGTTTCTCGTTAAAATACTGAGTAATATATTGAAAAGGGGAGAAGTTCTGTTTTCATTGCATATATCGACCTTTCAGCCGGATTAGAGCGGTTTTCGTGTACATCTTCCATCGGTAATATAAACCGAAAATCAGGAACATTTTAGTTAATTCTAATGAAAAAACATTGATTTTTATCATTTGTATTGGAAACAACATTTCATATGTCTTTTCTTGGATCTAAGTAATACGAAATCTCGCTCTATGATTTGAAGTTAAAATCCTCAAATATGGTTAAATAGTGACTTTTTCACTTTTTTCATGTAGTTTGATATTACGTAAATATATACATTTTTACCAATATTTCGATACTATTTCATGTGGTATCAAGATATGTGATTTGGCCTTCAAATCTCAGAATTTCGCATAATATTGCATTTTAAGCAAGTTTTCTTGCATTTTGTATTGTACGCAAAATCATCGAATTTAGCAATATTTTGACGTTTACCATCCCCTTTTCCTTTATGTGATTTGAACAAAATATCATCGAAATAGGCAATATTTTGCCGTTTTTCCACGTTTTTGTTATTTTTCAGTTTATTGTTATTAATTCATTATATATACGATAAAATGATGCAAACACATAATTGATTAGAAATTAACCTTAAATACTTCATTTTCAATCAACCATTTGTTACTCGTTAAAATACTGAATAATATATTGAAAAGGGGAGAAGTTCGGTTTTTATTGCATATATCGACGTTTCAGCCGGAATAGAGCGGTTTTACGTGTACATCTTCCCTCGGTAATATAAACGGAAAATCAGAAACATTTTAGTTAATTCTAATGAAAACACATTGATTTTTATCATTTGTATTGGAAACAACATTTCATATGTCTTTTCTTGGATCTAAATAATACGAAATCTCGCTCTATGATTTGAAGTTAAAATCCTCAAATATGGTTAAATAGTGACATTTTCACTTTTTTCATGTAGTTTGATATTACGTAAATATATTCATTTTTACCAATATTTCGATACTATTTCATGTAGTATCACGATATGTGATCTGGCCTTCAAATCTCAGAATTTCGCATCATATTGCATTTTAAGCAAGTTTTCTTGCATTTTGTTTCGTACGAAAAATCATCGAATTTAGCAATATTTTGACGTTTATCATCCCCTTTTCCTTTATGTGATTTAAACAAAATATCAACGAATTAGGCAATATTTTGCCGTTTTTCCACGTTTTTGTGAATTTTCAGTTTATTGTTATTAATTCATTAAATATACGATAAAAATGATGCAAACACATAATTGATTAGAAATTAACCTTAAATACTTCATTTTCAATCAACCATTTGTTTCTCGTTAAAATACTGAGTAGGATATTGAAAAGGGGAGAAGTTCGGTTTTTATTGCATATATCGACGTTTCAGCCGGATTAGAGCGGTTTTACGTGTACATCTTCCATCGGTTATATAAACGGAAAATCAGGAACCTTTTAGTTAATTCTAATGAATGCACATTGGTTTTTATCATTTGTATTGGAAACAACATTGTCATATGTCTTTTCTTGGATCTAAATAATACGAAACCTCGCTCTATGATTTGAAGTTAAAATCCTCAAATATGGTAAAATAGTGACTTTTTTCACGTTTTTCATGTAGTTTGATATTACGTAAATATATTCATTTTTACCAATATTTAAATACTATTTCATTTAGTATCACGATATGTGATTTGGCCTTCTAATCTCAGAATTTCGCTTAATATTGTATTTTAAGCAAGTTTTCTTGCATTTTGTTTCGTACGAAAAATCATCGAATTTAGTAATATTTTGACGATTATCATCTCCTTTTCCTTTATATGATTTAAAGAAAATATCATCGAATTAGGCAATATTTTGCCGTTTTTCCACGTTTTTGTGAATTTTCAGTCTATGGTTATTAATTCATTATATATACGATACAAATGATGCAAACACATAATTGATTAGATAATAACCTTATATACTTCATTTTCAATCAACTATTTGTTTCTCGTTAAAATACTGAGTAATATATTGAAAAGGGGAGAAGTTCTGTTTTCATTGCATATATCGACGTTTCAGCCGGATTAGAGCGGTTTTACGTGTACATCTTCCATCGGTAATATAAACGGAAAATAAGGAACATTTTAGTTAATTCTAATGAAAACACATTGATTTTTATCATTTGTTTTGGAAACAACATTGTCATATGTCTTTTCTTGGATCTAAATAATTCGAAACCTCGCTCAATGATTTGAAGTTAAAATCCTCATATATGGTAAAATAGTGACTTTTTTCACTTTTTCCATGTAGCGTGATTTTACGTAAATATATTCGTTTTTACCAATATTTCGATACTACTTCATGTAGTATCACGATATGTGATTTGGCCTTCAAATCTCAGAATGTCGCATAATATTGCATTTTAAGCAAGTTTTTTTGCATTTTGTATCGTACGAAAAATCATCGAATTTAGCAATATTTTGACGTTTATCATCCCCTTTTCCTCTATGTGATTTAAACAAAATATCATCGAATTAGGCAATATTTTGCCGTTTTTCCACGTTTTTGTGAATTTTCAGTTTATGGGTATTAATTCACTATATATACGATAAAAATGATGCAAACACTTAATTAATTAGATAATAACCTTAAATACTTCATTTTCAATCAACTATTTGTTTCTCGTTAAAATACTGAGTAGGAGATTGAAAAGGGAAGAAGTTCTGTTTTTATTGCATAAATCGACGTTTCAGCCGGAATAGAGCGGTTTTCGTGTACATCTTCCATCGGTAATATAAACCGAAAATCAGGAACATTTTAGGTAATTCTAATGAAAACACATTGATTTTTATCATTTGTATTGGAAACAACATTTCATATGTCTTTTCTTGGATCTAAGTAATACGAAATCTCGCTCTATGATTTGAAGTTAAAATCCTCAAATATGGTTAAATAGTGACTTTTTCACTTTTTTCATGTAGTTTGATATTACGTAAATATATACATTTTTACCAATATTTCGATACTATTTCATGTGGTATCAAGATATGTGATTTGGCCTTCAAATCTCAGAATTTCGCATAATATTGCATTTTAAGCAAGTTTTCTTGCATTTTGTATTGTACGAAAAATCATCGAATTTAGCAATATTTTGACGTTTACCATCCCCTTTTCCTTTATGTGATTTGAACAAAATATCATCGAAATAGGCAATATTTTGCCGTTTTTCCACGTTTTTGTTAATTTTCAGTTTATTGTTATTAATTCATTATATATACGATAAAATGATGCAAACACATAATTGATTAGAAATTAACCTTAAATACTTCATTTTCAATCAACCATTTGTTACTCGTTAAAATACTGAATAATATATTGAAAAGGGGAGAAGTTCGGTTTTTATTGCATATATCGACGTTTCAGCCGGAATAGAGCGGTTTAACGTGTACATCTTCCCTCGGTAATATAAACGGAAAATCAGAAACATTTTAGTTAATTCTAATGAAAACACATTGATTTTTATCATTTGTATTGGAAACAACATTTCATATGTCTTTTCTTGGATCTAAGTAATACGAAATCTCGCTCTATGATTTGAAGTTAAAATCCTCAAATATGGTTAAATAGTGACTTTTTCACTTTTTTCATGTAGTTTGATATTACGTAAATATATTCATTTTTACCAATATTTCGATACTATTTCATGTAGTATCACGATATGTGATTTGGCCTTCAAATCTCAGAATTTCGCATCATATTGCATTTTAAGCAAGTTTTCTTTCATTTTGTTTCGTACGAAAAATCATCGAATTTAGCAATATTTTGACGTTTATCATCCCCTTTTCCTTCATGTGATTTAAACAAAATATCAACGAATTAGGCAATATTTTGCCGATTTCCACGTTTTTGTGAATTTTCAGTTTATTGTTATTAATTCATTAAATATACGATAAAAATGATGCAAACACATAATTGATTAGAAATTAACCTTAAATACTTCATTTTCAATCAACCATTTGTTTCTCGTTAAAATACTGAGTAGGATATTGAAAAGGGGAGAAGTTCGGTTTTTATTGCATATATGGACGTTTCAGCCGGATTAGAGCGGTTTTACGTGTAAATCTTCCATCGGTTATATAAACGGAAAATCAGGAACCTTTTAGTTAATTCTAATGAAAGCACATTGGTTTTTATCATTTGTATTGGAAACAACATTGTCATATGTCTTTTCTTGGATCTAAATAATACGAAACCTCGCTCTATGGTTTGAAGTTAAAATCCTCAAATATGGTAAAATAGTGACTTTTTTCACGTTTTTCATGTAGTTTGATATTACGTAAATATATTCATTTTTACCAATATTTCGATACTATTTCATTTAGTATCACGATATGTGATTTGGCCTTCTAATCTCAGAATTTCGCTTAATATTGCATTTTAAGCAAGTTTTCTTGCATTTTGTTTCGTACGAAAAATCATCGAATTTAGTAATATTTTGACGATTATCATCTCCTTTTCCTTTATATGATTTAAAGAAAATATCATCGAATTAGGCAATATTTTGCCGTTTTTCCACGTTTTTGTGAATTTTCAGTCTATGGTTATTAATTCATTATATATACGATAAAAATGATGCAAACACATAATTGATTAGAAATTAACCTTAAATACTTCATTTTCAATCAACCATTTGTTTCTCGTTAAAATACTGAGCAGGATATTGAAAACGGGAGAAGTTCGGTTTTTATTGCATATATAGACGTTTCAGCCGGATTAGAGCGGTTTTACGTGTACATCTTACCTCGGTAATATAAACGGAAAATCAGGAACATTTTAGTTAATTCTAATGAAAACACATTGTTTTTTATCATTTGTATTGGAAACAACATTGTCATATGTCTTTTCTTGGATCTAAATAATACGAAACCTCGTTCTATGATTTGAAGTTAAAATCTTCAAATATGGTAAAATAGTGACTTTTTCACGTTTTTCATGAAGTTTGATATTACGTAAATATATTCATTTTTACCAATATTTCGATACTATTTCATGTAGTATCACGATATGTGATTTGGCCTTCAAATCTCAGAATTTCGCATAATATTGCATTTTAAGCAAGTTTTCTTGCATTTTGTTTCGTACGAAAAATCATCGAATTTAGCAATATTTTGACGATTATCATCTCCTTTTCCTTTATGTGATTTAAACAAAACATCATCGAATTAGGCAATATTTTGCCATTTTTCCACGTTTTTGTAAATTTTCAGTCTATGGTTATTAATTCATTATATATACGATAAAAATGATGCAAACACATAATTGATTAGATAATAACCTTATATACTTCATTTTCAATCAACTATTTGTTTCTCGTTAAAATACTGAGTAATATATTGAAAAGGGGAGAAGTTCTCTTTTTATTGCATAAATCGACGTTTCAGCCGGAATAGAGCGGTTTTCGTGTACATCTTCCATCGGTAATATAAACGGAAAATCAGGAACATTTTAGTTAATTCTAATGAAAACACATTGTTTTTTATCATTTGTATTGGAAACAACATTGTCATATGTCTTTTCTTGGATCTAAATAATACGAAACCTCGTTCTATGATTTGAAGTTAAAATCTTCAAATATGGTAAAATAGTTTCTTTTTCACGTTTTTCATAAAGTTTGATATTACGTAAATATATTCATTTTTACCAATATTTCGATACTATTTCATGGAGTATCACGATATGTGATTTGGCCTTCAAATTTCAGAATTTCGCATAATATTGCATTTTAAACAAATTTTCTAGCATTTTGTTTCGTATGAAAAATCATCGAATTTATCAATATTTTGACGTTTACCATCCCCTTTTCCTTTATTTGATTTGAACAAAATATCATCGAAATAGGCAATATTTTTCCGTTTTTCCACGTTTTTGTGAATTTTCAGTTTATTGTTATTAATTCATTATATATACGATAAAATGATGCAAACACATAATTGATTAGAAATTAACCTTAAATACTTCATTTTCAATCAACCATTTGTTACTCGTTAAAATACTGAGTAGGATATTGAAAAGGGGAGAAGCTCGGTTTTTATTGCATATATCGACGTTTCAGCCGGAATAGAGCGGTTTTACTTGTACATCTTCCCTCGGTAATATAAACGGAAAATCAGAAACATTTTAGTTAATTCTAATGAAAACACATTGTTTTTTATCATTTGTATTATAAACAACATTGTCATATGTCTTTTCTTGGATCTAAATAATTCGAAACCTCGCTCTATGATTTGAAGTTAAAATCGTCATATATGGTAAAATAGTGACTTTTTTCACGTTTTCCATGTAGCGTGATTTTACGTAAATATATTCGTTTTTACCAATATTTCGGTACTACTTCATGAAGTATCACGATATGTGATTTGGCCTTCAAATCTCAGAATGTCGCATAATATTGCATTTTAAGCGAGTTTTCTTGCATTTTGTATCGTACGAAAAATCATCGAATTTAGCAATATTTTGACGATTATCATCTCCTTTTCCTCTATGTGATTTAAACAAAACATCATCGAATTAGGCAATATTTTGCCATTTTTCCACGTTTTTGTGAATTTTCAGTTTATGGGTATTAATTCACTATATATACGATAAAAATGATGCACACACTTAATTGATTAGATAATAACCTTAAATACTTCATTTTCAATCAACTATTTGTTTCTCGTTAAAATACTGAGTAAGAGATTGAAAAGGGAAGAAGTTCTGTTTTTATTGCATAAATCGACGTTTCAGCCGGAATAGAGCGGTTTTCGTGTACATCTTCCATCGGTAATATAAACGGAAAATCAGGAACCTTTTAGTTAATTCTAATGAAAACACATTGATTTTTATCATTTGTATTGGAAACAACATTGTCATATGTCTTTTCTTGGATCTAAATAATACGAAACCTCGCTCTATGATTTGAAGTTAAAATCGTCAAATATGGTAAAATAGTGACTTTTTTCACGTTTTTCATGTAGTTTGATATTACGTAAATATATTCATTTTTACCAATATTTCGATACTATTTCATTTAGTATCACGATATGTGATTTGGCCTTCTATTCTCAGAAATTCGTTTAATATTGCATTTTAAGCAAGTTTTCTTGCATTTTGTTTCGTACGAAAAATCATCGAATTTAGTAATATTTTGACGATTATCATCTCCTTTTCCTTTATGTGATTTAAAGAAAATATCATCGAATTAGGCAATATTTTGCCGTTTTTCCACGTTTTTGTGAATTTTCAGTCTATGGTTATTAATTCATTATATATACGATAAAAATGATGCAAACACATAATTGATTAGAAATTAACCTTAAATACTTCATGTTCAATCAACCATTTGTTTCTCGTTAAATGACTGAGCAGGATATTGAAAACGGGAGAAGTTCGGTTTTTATTAATACCCATAATATATAGTGAATTAATACCCATAAACTGAAAATTCACAAAAACGTGGAAAAACGGTTAAATATTGCCTAATACGATGATATTTTGTTTAAATCACATAGAGGAAAAGGGGATGATAAACGTCAAAATATTGCTAAATTCGATGATTTTTCGTACGAAACAAAATGCAAGAAAACTTGCTTAAAATGCTATATTATGCGACATTCTGAGATTTGAAGGCCAAATCACATATCGTGATACTACATGAAGTAGTATCAAAATATTGGTAAAAACGAATATATTTACGTAAAATCACACTACATGGAAAACGTGAAAAAAGTCACTATTTTACCATATATGAGGATTTAAACTTCAAATCATAGAGCGAGGTTTCGTATTATTTAGATTCAAGAAAAGACATATGACAATGTTGTTTCCAATACAAATGATAAAAATCAATGTGTTTTCATTAGAATTTACTAAAATGTTCCTGATTTTCCGTTTATATTACCGATGGAAGATGTACAGGTAAAACCGCTCTATTCCGGCTGAACCGTCGATATATGCAATAAAAACAGAACTTCTCCCCTTTTCAATCTCTTACTCAGTATTTTAACGAGAAACAAATAGTTGATTGAAAATCAAGTATTTTAGGTTATTATCCAATCAATTATGTGTTTGCATCATTTTTGTCGTATATATAATGAATTAATACCAATAAACTGAAAATTCACAAAAACGTGGAAAAACGTCAAAATATTGCTAAATTCGATTATTTTTTGTACGAAACAAAACGCAAGAAAACTTGCTTAAAATGCAATATTATGCGAAATTCTGAGATTTGAAGGCCAAATCACATATCGTGATACTACATAAAACAGTATCGAAATATTGGTAAAAATGAATATTTTTACGTAATATCAAACTAAATGAAAAACGTTAAAAAAGTCACTATTTAACCATATTTGAGGATTTTAACTTCAAATCATAGAGCGAGGTTTCGTATTATTTAGCTCCAAGAAAAGACATATGACAATGTTGTTTCCAATGCAAATGATAAAAATCAATGTGTTATCATTAGAATTAACTAAAATGTTCCTGATTTTCCGTTTATATTACCAATGGAAGATGTACACGAAAACCGCTCTATTCCGGCTGAAACGTCGATATATGCAATAAAAACAGAAGTTCTGCCCTTTTTAATATCTTACTCAGTTTTTTAACGAGAAACAAATAGTTGATTGAAAATGAAGTATTTAAGATTATTATATAATCAATTATGTGTTTGCATCATTTTTATCGTATATATAATGAATTAATAACAATAAACTGAAAATTCACAAAAACGTGGAAAAACGGCAAAATATTGCCTATTTCGATATTTTGTTTAAATCACATAAAGGAAAAGGGGATGATAAACGTCAAAATATTGCTAAATTCGATGATTTTTCGTACGAAACAAAATGCAAGAAATTTGCTTAAAATGCAATATTATGCGAAATTCTGATATATGAAGGCCAAATCACATATCGTGATAATACATGAAATACTATCAAAATATTTGTAAAAAATGAATATATTTACATAATATCAAACTATATGAAGAACGTGAAAAAGTCACTATTTAACCATATTCGAGGATTTTAACTTCAAATCATAGAGCGAGGTTTCGTATTATTTAGATCCAAGAGAAGACATGACAATGTTGTTTCCAATACAAATGATAAAAATCAATGTGTTTTTATTACAATTAACTAAAATGTTCCTGATTTTCCGTTTATATTACCGATGGAAGATTTACACGTAAAAACGCTCTAATCCAGCTGAAACGTCGATATATGCAATAAAAACAAAACTTCTCCCCTTTTCAATACCTTACTCAGTATTTCAACGAGAAACAAATAGATGATAAAAAATGAGGTATTTAAGGTTAATTTCTAATCAATTACGTGTTTGCATCATTTTTATCGTATATTTAATGAATTAATACCAATAAACTGAAAATTCACAAAAACGTGGAAAACGACAAAATATTGCCTAATTCGATGATATTTTGTTTAAATCACATAAAGGAAAAATGGGATGATAAACGTCAAAATATTACTAAATTCGATGATGTTTAATACGAAACAAAATGCAAGAAAACTTGCTTAAAATGCAATATTATGCGAAATTCTGAGATATGAAGGCCAAATCACATATCGTGATACTACATGAAATAGTATCGAAATATTGGTAAAAACAAATATATTTACGTAATATCAAACTACATGAAAAACGTTAAAAAAGTCACTATTTAACCATATTTGATGATTTTAACTTCAAATCATGTAGCGAGGTTTCGTATTATTTAGCTCCAAGAAAAGACATATGACAATGTTGTTTCCAATACAAATGATAAAAATCAATGTGTTATCATTAGAATTAACTAAAATGTTCCTGATTTTCCGTTTATATTACCAATGGAATATGTACACGAAAACCGCTCTATTCCGGCTGAAACGTCGATATATGCAATAAAAACAGAACTTCTGCCCTTTTCAATATCTTACTCAGTATTTTAACGAGAAACAAATAGTTGATTGAAAATGAAGTATTTAAGGTTATTATCCAATCAATTATGTGTTTGCATCATTTTTATCGAATATTTAATGAATTAATACCAATAAACTGAAAATTCACAAAAACGTGGAAAAACGACAAAATATTGCCTAATTCGATGATATTTTGTTTAAATCACATAAAGGAAAAATGGGATGATAAACGTCAAATTATTACTAAATTCGATGATGTTTAGTACGAAACAAAATGCAAGAAAACTTGCTTAAAATGCAATATTATGCGAAATTCTGATAATGAATTAATACCAATAAACTGAAAATTCACAAAAACGTGGAAAAACGACAAAATATTGCCTAATTCGATGATATTTTGTTTAAATTACATAAAGGAAAAATGGGATGATAAACGTCAAAATATAACTAAATTCGATGATGTTTAATACGAAACAAAATGCAAGAAAACTTGCTTAAAATGCAATATTATGCGAAATTCTGAAATATGAAGGCCAAATCACATTTCGTGATACTACATGAAATAGTATCGAAATATTGGTAAAAATGAATATTTTTACGTAATATCAAACTACATGAAAAACGTTAAAAAAGTCACTATTTAACCATGTTTGAGGATTTTAACTTCAAATCATAGAGCGAGGTTTCGTATTATTTCGCTCCAAGAAAAGACATATGACAATGTTGTTTCCAATACAAATGATAAAAATCAATGTGTTATCATTAGAATTAACTAAAATGTTCCTGATTTTCCGTTTATATTACCGATGGAAGATTTACACGTAAAACCGCTCTAATCCGGCTGAAACGTCGATATATGCAATAAAAACAAAACTTCTCCCCATTTCAATAAATTACTCAGAATTTCAACGAGAAACAAATAGATGATTGAAAATGAGGTATTTAAGGTTAATTTCTAATCAATTACGTGTTTGCATCATTTTTATCGTATATATAATGAATTAATACCAATTAACTGAAAATTCACAAAAACGTGGAAAAACGACAAAATATTGCCTAATTTGATGATATTTTGTTTAAATCACATAAAGGAAAAATGGGATGATAAACGTCAAAATATTACTAAATTCGATGATGTTTAGTACGAAACAAAATGCAAGAAAACTTGCTTAAAATGCAATATTATGCGAAATTCTGAGATATGAAGGCCAAATCACATATCGTGATACTACATGAAATAGTATCGAAATATTGGTAGAAACAAATATATTTACGTAATATCAAACTTCATGAAAAACGTGAAAAAAGTCACTATTAAAACAAATTTGAGGATTTTAACTTCGAATCATAGAGCGAGGTTTCGTATTATTTAGATCGAAGAAAAGACATATGACAATGTTGTTTCCAATACAAATGATAAAACTCAATGTGTTTTCATTAGATTTAACTAAAATGTTCTTGATTTTCCGTTTATATTACCAATGGAAGATGTTCACGAAAACCGCTCTATTCCGGCTGAAACGTCGATATATGCAATAAAAACAGGACTTCTACCCTTTTCAATATCTTACTTAGTATTTTAACGAGAAACAAATAGTTGATTGAAAATGAAGTATTTAAGGTTATTATCCAATCAATTATGTGTTTGCATCATTTTTATCGTATATATAATGAATTAATACCAATAAACTGAAAATTCACTGAAAACGTGGAAAAAACGGCAAAATATTGCCTAATTCGATGATATTTTGTTTAAATCACATAAAGGAAAAGGGGATGATAAACGTCAAAATATTGTTAAATTCGATGATTTTTTGTACGAAACAAAACGCAAGAAAACTTGCTAAAAATGCAATATTATGCGAAATTCTGAGATTTGAAGGCCAAATCACATATCGTGATACTACATAAAACAGTATCGAAATATTGGTAAAAATGAATATATTTACGTAATATCAAACTACATGAAAAACGTTAAAAAAGTCACTATTTAACCATATTTGAGGATTTTAAGTTCAAATCATAGAGCGAGGTTTCGTATTATTTAGATCCAAGAAAAGACTTGTGTGTTTTTATTACAATTAACTAAAATGTTCCTGATTTTCCGTTTATATTACCGATGGAAGATTTACACGTAAAACCGCTCTAATCCGGCTGAAACGTTGATATATGCAATAAAAACAGAACTTCTCCCCTTTTCAATACCTTACTCAGTATTGAAATACTGAAACAAAGAAACAAATTGATGATTGAAAATGAGGTGTTTAAGGTTAATTTCTAATCAACTACGTGTGTGCATCTTTTTTATCGTATATTTAATGAATTAATACCAATAAACTGAAAATTCACAAAAACGTGGAAAAACGACAAAATATTGCCTAATTCGATGATATTTTGTTTAAATCACAAAAAGGAAAAATGGGATGATAAACGTCAAAATAATACTAAATTCGATGATGTTTAGTACGAAACAAAATGCAAGAAATCTTGCTTAAAATGCAATATCATGCGAAATTCTGAGATTTGAAGGCCAAATCATATATCGTGATACTACATGAAATTGTCTCGAAATATTGGTAAAAATGAATATATTTACGTAATATCAAACTACATGAAAAACGTGAAAAAAGTCACTATTTTACCATATTTGAGTATTTTAACTTCAAATCATAGAGCGAGGTTTCGTATTATTTAGATCCAAGAAAAGACATATGACAATGTTGTTTCCAATACAAATGATAGAAACCAATGTGTTTTCATTAGAATTAACTAAAATGTTCTTGATTTTCCGTTTATATTACCGATGGAAGATGTACACGAAAACCGCTCTATTCCGGCTGAAACGTCGATATATGCAATAAAAACAGAACTTCTGCCCTTTTCAATATCTTACTCAGTATTTTAACGAGAAACAAATAGTTGATTGAAAATGATGTATTTAAGATTATTATCCAATCAATTATATGTTTGCATCAATTTTTATCGTATATATAAAGAATTAATAACAATAAACTGAAAATTCACAAAAACGTGGAAAAACGGCCAAATATTGCCTATTTCGATATTTTGTTTAAATCACATAAAGGAAAAGGGGATGATGAACGTCAAAATATTGCTAAATTCGATGATTTTGTGTACGAAACAAAATGCAAGAAAACTTGCTTAAAATGCAATATTATTCGAAATTCTGATATTTGAAGGCCAAATCACATATCGTGATAATACATGAAATAGTATCAAAATATTTGTAAAAAATGAATATATTTACATAATATCAAACTATATGAAGAACGTGAAAAAGTCACTATTTTACCATATTCGAGGATTTTAACTTCAAATCATAGAGCGAGGTTTCGTACTATTTAGATCCAAGAAAAGACATGACAATGTTGTTTCCAATACAAATGATTAAAATCAATATGTTTTTATTACAATTAACTAAAATGTTCCTGATTTTCCGTTTATATTACCGATGGAAGATTTACACGTAAAAACGCTCTAATCCAGCTGAAACGTCGATATATGCAATAAAAACAAAACTTCTCCCCTTTTCAATACCTTACTCAGTATTTCAACGAGAAACAAATAGATGATTAAAAATGAGGTATTTAAGGTTAATTTCTAATCAATTACGTGTTTGCATAATTTTTATCGTATATTTAATGAATTAATACCAATAAACTGAAAATTCACAGAAACGTGGAAAAACGACAAAATATTGCCTAATTCGATGATATTTTGTTTAAATCACATAAAGGAAAAATGGGATGATAAACGTCAAAATATTGTTAAATTCGAAGATTTTTTGTACGAAACAAAACGCAAGAAAACTTGCTTAAAATGCAATATTATGCGAAATTCTGAGATTTGAAGGCCAAATCACATATCGTGATACTACATAAAACAGTATCGAAATATTGGTAAAAATGAATATTTTTACGTAATATCAAACTACATGAAAAACGTAAAAAAAGTCACTATTTAACCATATTTGAGGATTTTAACTTTAAATCATAGAGCGAGGTTTCGTATTATTTCGCTCCAAGAAAAGACATATGACAATGTTGTTTCCAATACAAATGATAAAAATCAATGTGTTATCATTAGAATTAACTAAAATGTTCCTGATTTTCCGTTTATATTACCGATGGAAGATTTACACGTAAAACCGCTCTAATTCAGCTGAAACGTCGATTTATGCAATAAAAACAAAACTTCTCCCCTTTTCAATAAATTACTCAGAATTTCAACGAGAAACAAATAGATGATTGAAAATGAGGTATTTAAGGTTAATTTCTAATCAATTACGTGTTTGCATCATTTTTATCGTATATTTAATGAATTAATACCAATAAACTGAAAATTCACAAAAACTTGGGAAAAACGACAAAATATTGCCTAATTCGATGATATTTTGTTTAAATCACATAAAGGAAAAATGGGATGATAAACGTCAAAATATTACTAAATTCGATGATGTTTAGTACGAAACAAAATGCAAGAAAACTTGCTTAAAATGCAATATTATGCGAAATTCTGATAATGAATTAAAACCAATAAACTGAAAATTCACAAAAACGTGGAAAAACGACAAAATATTGCCTAATTCGATGATATTTTGTTTAAATCACATAAAGGAAAAATGGGATGATAAACGTCAAAATACTACTAATTCGATGATGTTTAATACGAAACAAAATGCAAGAAAACTTGCTTAAAATGCAATATTATGCGAAATTCTGAGATATGAAGGCCAAATCACATATCGTGATACTACATGAAATAGTATCGAAATATTGGTAAAAACAAATATATTTACGTAATATCAAACTACATGAAAAACGTTAAAAAAGTCACTATTTAACAATATTTCAGGACTTTAACTTCAAATCATGGAGCGAGGTTTCGTATTATTTAGCTCCAAGAAAAGACATATGACAATGTTGTTTCCAATACAAATGATAAAAATCAATGTGTTATCATTAGAATTAACTAAAATGTTCCTGATTTTCCGTTTATATTACCAATGGAAGATGTACACGAAAACCGCTCTATTCCGGCTGAAACGTCGATATATGCAATAAAAACAGAACTTCTGCCCTTTTCAATATCTTACTCAGTATTTTAACGAGAAACAAATAGTTGATTGAAAATGAAGTATTTAAGGTTATTATCCAATCAATTATGTGTTTGCATCATTTTTGTCGTATATATAATGAATTAATACCAATAAACTGAAAATTCACAAAAACGTGGAAAAACGGCAAAATATTGCCTAATTCGATGATATTTTGTATAAATCACATAAAGGAAAAGGGGATGGTAAACGACAAAATATTGCTAAATTCGATGATTTTTCGTACGAAACAAAATGCAAGAAATTTGCTTAAATGCAATATTATGCGAAATTCTGATATTTGAAGGCCAAATCACATATCGTGATAATACATGAAATACTATCAAAATATTTGTAAAAAATGAATATATTTACATAATATCAAACTATATGAAGAATGTGAAAAAGTAACTATTTAACCATATTCGAGGATTTTAACTTCAAATCATAGAGCGAGGTTTCGTATTATTTAGATCCAAGAGAAGACATGACAATGTTGTTTCCAATACAAATGATAAAAATCAATGTGTTTTTATTACAATTAACTAAAATGTTCCTGATTTTCCGTTTATATTACCGATGGAAGATTTACACGTAAAAACGCTCTAATCCAGCTGAAACGTCGATATATGCAATAAAAACAAAACTTCTCCCCTTTTCAATACCTTACTCAGTATTTCAACGAGAAACAAATAGATGATAAAAAATGAGGTATTTAAGGTTAATTTCTAATCAATTACGTGTTTGCATCATTTTTATCGTATATTTAATGAATTAATACCAATAAACTGAAAATTCACAAAAACGTGGAAAAAACGACAAAATATTGCCTAATTCGATGATATTTTGTTTAAATCACATAAAGGAAAAATGGGATGATAAACGTCAAAATATTACTAAATTCGATGATGTTTAATACGAAACAAAATGCAAGAAAACTTGCTTAAAATGCAATATTATGCGAAATTCTGAGATATGAAGGCCAAATCACATATCGTGATACTACATGAAATAGTATCGAAATATTGGTAAAACAAATATATTTACGTAATATCAAACTACATGAAAAACGTTAAAAAAGTCACTATTTAACCATATTTGATGATTTTAACTTCAAATCATGTAGCGAGGTTTCGTATTATTTAGCTCCAAGAAAAGACATATGACAATGTTGTTTCCAATACAAATGATAAAAATCAATGTGTTATCATTAGAATTAACTAAAATGTTCCTGATTTTCCGTTTATATTACCAATGGAATATGTACACGAAAACCGCTCTATTCCGGCTGAAACGTCGATATATGCAATAAAAACAGAACTTCTGCCCTTTTCAATATCTTACTCAGTATTTTAACGAGAAACAAATAGTTGATTGAAAATGAAGTATTTAAGGTTATTATCCAATCAATTATGTGTTTGCATCATTTTTATCGAATATTTAATGAATTAATACCAATAAACTGAAAATTCACAAAAACGTGGAAAAAAACGACAAAATATTGCCTAATTCGATGATATTTTGTTTAAATCACATAAAGGAAAAATGGGATGATAAACGTCAAATTATTACTAAATGCGATGATGTTTAGTACGAAACAAAATGCAAGAAAACTTGCTTAAAATGCAATATTATGCGAAATTCTGATAATGAATTAATACCAATAAACTGAAAATTCACAAAAACGTGGAAAAACGACAAATATTGCCTAATTCGATGATATTTTGTTTAAATTACATAAAGGAAAAATGGGATGATAAACGTCAAAATATAACTAAATTCGATGATGTTTAATACGAAACAAAATGCAAGAAAACTTGCTTAAAATGCAATATTATGCGAAATTCTGAAATATGAAGGCCAAATCACATTTCGTGATACTACATGAAATAGTATCGAAATATTGGTAAAAATGAATATTTTTACGTAATATCAAACTACATGAAAAACGTTAAAAAAGTCACTATTTAACCATGTTTGAGGATTTTAACTTCAAATCATAGAGCGAGGTTTCGTATTATTTCGCTCCAAGAAAAGACATATGACAATGTTGTTTCCAATACAAATGATAAAAATCAATGTGTTATCATTAGAATTAACTAAAATGTTCCTGATTTTCCGTTTATATTACCGATGGAAGATTTACACGTAAAACCGCTCTAATCCGGCTGAAACGTCGATATATGCAATAAAAACAAAACTTCTCCCCATTTCAATATATACTCAGAATTTCAACGAGAAACAAATAGATGATTGAAAATGAGGTATTTAAGGTTAATTTCTAATCAATTACGTGTTTGCATCATTTATATCGTATATATAATGAATTAATACCAATTAACTGAAAATTCACAAAAACGTGGAAAAACGACAAAATATTGCCCTAATTTGATGATATTTTGTTTAAATCACATAAAGGAAAAATGGGATGATAAACGTCAAAATATTACTAAATTCGATGATGCGACGAAACAAAATGCAAGAAAACTTGCATTAATTAAAACTTGCATCACTATTTAAGATAGTGATGCAGAGGCTCAAGAGAGGGATGCAGAGGCTCAAGAGAGTGAGCCAATATGATAATCGTCAAAATATTACTAAATTCGATGATTTTTCGTACGAAACAAAATGCAAGAAAACTTGCTTAAAATGCAATATTAAACGAAATTCTGAGAATAGAAGGCCAAATCACATATCATGATACTAAATGAAATAGTATCGAAATATTGGTAAAAATGAATATATTTACGTAATATCAAACTACATGAAAAACGTGAAAAAAGTCACTATTTACCATATTTGACGATTTTAACTTCAAATCATAGAGCGAGGTTTCGTATTATTTAGATCCAAGAAAAGACATATGACAATGTTGTTTCCAATACAAATGATAAAAATCAATGTGTTTTCATTAGAATTAACTAAAAGGTTCCTGATTTTCCGTTTATATTACGATGGAAGATGTACACGAAAACCGCTCTATTCCGGCTGAAACGTCGATTATGCAATAAAAACAGAACTTCTTCCCTTTTCAATCTCTTACTCAGTATTTTAACGAGAAACAAATAGTTGATTGAAAATGAAGTATTTAAGGTTATTATCTAATCAATTAAGTGTGTGCATCATTTTTATCGTATATATAGTGAATTAATACCCATAAACTGAAAATTCACAAAAACGTGGAAAAAAGGCAAAATATTGCCTAATTCGATGATATTTTGTTTAAATCACATAGAGGAAAAGGGGATGATAAACGTCAAAATATTGCTAAATTCGATGATTTTTCGTACGATACAAAATGCAAGAAAACTCGCTTAAAATGCAATATTATGCGACATTCTGAGATTTGAAGGCCAAATCACATATCGTGATACTTCATGAAGTAGTACCGAAATATTGGTAAAAACGAATATATTTACGTAAAATCACGCTACATGGAAAACGTGAAAAAAGTCACTATTTTACCATATATGACGATTTTAACTTCAAATCATAGAGCGAGGTTTCGAATTATTTAGATCCAAGAAAAGACATATGACAATGTTGTTTATAATACAAATGATAAAAAACAATGTGTTTTCATTAGAATTAACTAAAATGTTTCTGATTTTCCGTTTATATTACCGAGGGAAGATGTACACGTAAAACCGCTCTATTCCGGCTGAAATGTTGATATATGCAATAAAAACCGAACTTCTCCCCTTTTCAATATCCTACTCAGTATTTTAACGAGTAACAAATGGTTGATTGAAAATGAAGTATTTAAGGTTAATTTCTAATCAATTATGTGTTTGCATCATTTTATCGTATATATAATGAATTAATACCAATAAACTGAAAATTCACAAAAACGTGGAAAAACGGCAAAATATTGCCTATTTCGATGATATTTTGTTCAAATCACATAAAGGAAAAGGGGATGGTAAACGTCAAAATATTGCTAAATTCGATGATTTTTCATACGAAACAAAATGCAAGAAAACTTGTTTAAAATGCAATATTATGCGAAATTCTGAGATTTGAAGGCCAAATCACATATCGTGATACTACATGAAGTAGTATCAAAATATTGGTAAAAACGAATATATTTATGTAAAATCACGCTACATGGAAAACGTGAAAAAAGTCACTATTTTACCATATATGAGGATTTTAACTTCAAATCATAGAGCGAGGTTTCGAATTATTTAGATCCAAGAAAAGACATATGACAATGTTGTTTCCAATACAAATGATAAAAACCAATGTGTTTTCATTAGAATTAACTAAAATGTTCCTGATTTTCCGTTTATATAACCGATGGAAGATGTACACGTAAAACTGCTCTAATCCGGCTGAAACGTCGATATATGCAATAAAAACCGAACTTCTCCCCTTTTCAATATCCTACTCAGTATTTTAACGAGAAACAAATGGTTGATTGAAAATGAAGTATTTAAGGTTAATTTCTAATCAATTATGTGTTTGCATGAATTTTATCGTATATTTAATGAATTAATAACAATAAACTGAAAATTCACAAAACGTGGAAAAACGGCAAAATATTGCCTAATTCGTTGATATTTTGTTTTAAATCACATAAAGGAAAAGGGGATGATAAACGTCAAAATATTGCTAAATTCGATGATTTTCGTACGAAACAAATGCTAGAAAACTTGCTTAAAATGCAATATGATGCGAAATTCTGAGATTTGAAGGCCAAATCACATATCGTGATACTATATGAAATAGTATCGAAATATTGGTAAAATGAATATATTTACGTAATATCAAACTACATGAAAAAAGTGAAAAAGTCACTATTAACCATATTTGAGGATTTTAACTTCAAATCATAGAGCGAGATTTCGTATTACTTAGATCCAAGAAAAGACATATGAAATGTTGTTTCCAAAACAAATTATAAAAATCAATGTGTTTTCATTAGAATTAACTAAAATGTTCCTGATTTTCCGTTTATACTACCGATGGAAGATGTACACGAAAACCGCTCTATTCCTGCTGAAACGTCGATTTATGCAATAAAAACAGAACTTCTCCTCTTTTCAATCTCTTACTCAGTATTTTAACGAGAAACAAATACTTGATTGAAAATGAGTATTTAAGGTTATTATCTAATCAATTCAGTGTTTGGCATCATTGTTATCGTATATATAGTGAATTAATACCCATAAACTGAAAATTCACAAAATACGTGGAAAAAACGGCAAAATATTGCCTAATTCGATGATATTTTGTTTAAATCACATAGAGGAAAAGGGGATGATAAACGTCAAAATATTGCTAAATTCGATGATTTTTCGTACGAAACAAAATGCAAGAAAACTTGCTTAAAATGCAATATTATGCGACATTCTGGAGATTTGAAGGCCAAATCACATATCGTGATACTACATGAAGTAGTATCGAAATATTGGAAAAACGAATATATTTACGTAAAATCACGCTACATGGAAAACGTGAAAAAAGTCACTATTTTACCATATATGTGAATTTTAACTTCAAATCATAGAGCGAGGTTTCGAATTATTTAGATCGAAGAAAAGACATATGACAATGTTGTTTCCAATACAAATTATAAAAATCAATGTGTTTTCATTAGAATTAACTAAAATGTTCCTTATTTTCCGATTATATTACCGATGGAAGATGTACACGTAAAACCGCTCTAATCCGGCTGAAACGTCGATATATGCAATAAAAACAGAACTTCTCCCCTTGTCAATATATTACTCAGTATTTTAACGAGAAACAAATAGTTGATTGAAAATGAAGTATTTAAGGTTATTATCCAATCAATTATGTGTTTGCATCATTTTATCGTATATAATGAATTAATACCAATAAACTGAAAATTCACTGAAAACGTGGAAAAACGGCAAAATATTGCCTAATTCGATGATGTTTTGTTTAAATCACATAAAGGAAAAGGGGATGATAAACGTCAAAATATTGCTAAATTCGATGATTTTTCGTACGAAACAAAATGCAAGAAAACTTGCTTAAAATGCAATATTATGCGACATTCTGAGATTTGAAGGCCAAATCACATATCGTGATACTCATGAAGTAGTACCGAAATATTGGTAAAAACGAATATATTTACGTAAAATCACGCTACATGGAAAACGTGAAAAAAGAGTCACTATTTTACCATATTATGACGATTTTAACTTCAAATCATAGAGCGAGGTTTCGAATTATTTAGATCCAAGAAAAGACATATGACAATGTTGTTTATAATACAAATGATAAAAACAATGTGTTTTCATTAGAATTAACTAAAATGTTTCTGATTTTCCGTTTATATTACCGAGGAAGATGTACACGTAAAACCGCTCTATTCCGGCTGAAATGTTGATATATGCAATAAAAACCGAACTTCTCCCCTTTTCAATATCCTACTCAGTATTTTAACGAGTAACAAATGGTTGATTGAAAATGAAGTATTTAAGGTTATTTCTAATCATTATGTGTTTGCATCATTTTATCGTATATAATGAATTAATACCATAAACTGAAAATTCACAAAAACGTGGAAAAAACGGCAAAATATTGCCTATTTCGATGATATTTTGTTCAAATCACATAAAGGAAAAGGGGATGGTAAACGTCAAAATATTGCTAAATTCGATGATTTTTCATACGAAACAAAATGCAAGAAAACTGTTTAAAATGCAATATTATGCGAAATTCTAGATTTGAAGGCCAAATCACATATCGTGATACTACATGAAGTAGTATCAAAATATTGGTAAAAACGAATATATTTATGTAAAATCACGCTACATGGAAAACGTGAAAAAGTCACTATTTTACCATATATGAGGATTTTAACTTCAAATCATAGAGCGAGGTTTCGAATTATTTAGATCAAGAAAAGACATATGACAATGTGTTTCCAATACAAATGATAAAAACCAATGTGTTTTCATTAGAATTAACTAAAATGTTCCTGATTTTCCGTTTATATAACCGATGGAAGATGTACAACGTAAAACTGCTCTAATCCGGCTGAAACGTCGATATATGCAATAAAAACGAACTTCTCCCCTTTTCAATATCCTACTCAGTATTTTAACGAGAAACAAATGGTTGATTGAAAATGAAGTATTTAAGGTTAATTTCTAATCAATTATGTGTTTGCATGAATTTTATCGTATATTAATGAATTAATAACAATAAACTGAAAATTCACAAAACGTGGAAAAACGGCAAAATATTGCCTAATTCGTTGATATTTTGTTTAAATCACATAAAGGAAAAGGGGATGATAAACGTCAAAATATTGCTAAATTCGATGATTTTTCGTACGAAACAAAATGCTAGAAAACTGCTTAAATGCAATATGATGCGAAATTCTGAGATTTGAAGGCCAAATCACATATCGTGATACTATATGAATAGTATCGAAATTTGGTAAAATGAATATATTTACGTAATATCAAACTACATGAAAAAAGTGAAAAAGTCACTATTTAACCATATTTGAGGATTTTAACTTCAAATCATAGAGCGAGATTTCGTATTACTTAGATCCAAGAAAAGACATATGAAATGTTGTTTCCAAAACAAATTATAAAAATCAATGTGTTTTCATTAGAATTAACTAAAATGTTCCTGATTTTCCGTTTATACTACCGATGGAAGATGTACACGAAAACCGCTCTATTCCTGCTGAAACGTCGATTTATGCAATAAAAACAGAACTTCTCCTCTTCAATCTCTTACTCAGTATTTTAACGAGAAACAAATACTTGATTGAAAATGAAGTATTTAAGGTTATTATCTAATCAATTAAGTGTTTGCATCATGTTATCGTATATATAGTGAATTAATACCCATAACTGAAAATTCACAAAAACGTGGAAAAACGGCAAAATATTGCCTAATTCGATGATATTTTGTTTAAATCACATAGAGGAAAAGGGGATGATAAACGTCAAAATATTGCTAAATTCGATGATTTTTCGTACGAAACAAAATGCAAGAAAACTTGCTTAAAATGCAATATTATGCGACATTCTGAGATTTGAAGGCCAAATCACATATCGTGATACTACATGAAGTAGTATCGAATATTGGAAAAACGAATATATTTACGTAAAATCACGCTACATGGAAAACGTGAAAAAAGTCACTATTTTACATATATGTGAATTTAACTTCAAATCATAGAGCGAGGTTTCGAATATTTAGATCGAAGAAAAGACATATGACAATGTTGTTTCCAATACAAATTATAAAAATCAATGTGTTTTCATTAGAATTAACTAAAATGTTCCTTATTTTCCGATTATATTACCGATGGAAGATGTACACGTAAAACCGCTCTAATCCGGCTGAAACGTCGATATATGCAATAAAAACAGAACTTCTCCCCTTGTCAATATATTACTCAGTATTTTAACGAGAAACAAATAGTTGATTGAAAATGAAGTATTTAAGGTTATTATCCAATCAATTATGTGTTTGCATCATTTTTATCGTATATATAATGAATTAATACCAATAAACTGAAAATTCACTGAAAACGTGGAAAAACGGCAAAATATTGCCTAATTCGATGATGTTTTGTTTAAATCACATAAAGGAAAAGGGGATGATAAACGTCAAAATATTGCTAAATTCGATGATTTTTCGTACGAAAAAAAATGCAAGAAAACTTGCTTAAAATGCAATATGATGCGAAATTCTGAGATTGAAGGCCAAATCACATATCGTGATACTACATGAAATAGTATCGAAATATTGGTAAAAATGAAATATTTACGTAATATCAAACTACATGAAAAAAGTGAAAAGAGTCACTATTAACCATATTTGAGGATTTAACTTCAAATCATAGAGCGAGATTTCGTATTACTTTGATCCAAGAAAAGACATATGAAATGTTGTTTCAATAGAAATGATTAAAAATCAATGTTTTCATTAGAATTAACTAAAATGTTCTGATTTTCCGTTTATACTACCGATGGAAGATGTACACGAAAACCGCTCTATTCCGGCTGAAACGTCGATTTATGCAATAAAAACAGAACTTCCCCCTTTTCAATCTTACTCAGTATTTTAACGAGAAACAAATACTTGATTGAAAATGAAGTATTTAAGGTTATTATCTAATAAATTAAGTGTTTGCATCATTTTTATCGTATATATAGTGAATTAATACCCATAAACTGAAAATTCACAAAAACGTGGAAAAACGGCAAAATATTGCCTAATTCGATGATTTGTTTTAAATCACATAGAGGAAAAGGGGATGATAAACGTCAAAATATTGCTAAATTCGATGATTTTTCGTACGATACAAAATGCAAGAAACTTGCTTAAAATGCAATATTATGCGACATTCTGAGATTTGAAGGCCAAATCAGATATCGTGATACTACATGAAATAGTATCGAAATATTGGTAAAAACGAATATATTTACGTAAAATCACGCTACATGGAAAAACGTGAAAAAAGTCACTATTTTACCATATATGAGGATTTTAACTTCAAATCATTGAGCGAGGTTTCGAATTATTTGATCCAAGAAAAGACATATGACAATGTTGTTTCCAAAACAAATGATAAAAATCAATGTGTTTTCATTAGAATTAACTAAAATGTTCCTATTTTCCGTTTATATTACCGATGGAAGATGTACACGTAAACGCTCTAATCCGGCTGAAACGTCGATATATGCAATAAAAACAGAACTTTCTCCCCTTTTCAATATATTATATATACTCAGTATTTTAACGAGAAACAAATAGTTGATTGAAAATGAAGTATATAAGGCTATTATCTAATCAATTATGTGTTTGCATCATTTGTATCGTATATATAATGAATTAATAACCATAGACTGAAAATTCACAAAAACGAGGAAAAACAGCAAAATATTGCCTAATTCGATGATGTTTTGTTTAAATCACATAAAGGAAGAAGATGATAATCATCAAAATATTGCTAAATTCGATGATTTTTCGTACGAAACAAAATGCAAGAAAACTTGCTTAAAATTCAATATTATGCGAAATTCTGAGATTTGAAGGCCAAATCACTATCTGGATACCACATGAAATAGTATCGAAATATTGGTAAAAATGAATATATTTACGTAATATCAAACTATATGAAAAACGTGAAAAAGTCACTATTTTACCATATTTGAGGATTTTAACTTCAAATCATAAAGCGAGGTTTCGTATTATTTAGATCCAAGAAAAACGTATGACAATGTGTTTCCAATACAAATGATAAAAAACAATGTGTTTTCATTAGAATTAACTAAAATGTTTCTGATTTTCCGTTTATATTACCGAGGGAGATGTACACGTAAAACCGCTCTATTCCGGCTGAAATGTTGATATATGCAATAAAAACCGAACTTCTCCCCTTTTCAATATCCTACTCAGTATTTTAACGAGTAACAAATGGTTGATTGAAAATGAAGTATTTAAGGTTAATTTCTAATCCAATTATGTGTTTGCATCATTTTTTTCGTATATTTAATGAATTATTAACAATAAACTGAATATTCACAAAAAAGTGGGGAAAACGGCAAAATATTGCCTAATTCGATGGTATTTGTTTTAAATCACATAAAGGAAAAGAGGATGATAACCGTCAAAATACTGTTAATTCAATGATTTTTAGTACAAAAACAAAAAGAAGAAACTTGCTTAAAATGAAATATTATGCGAAATTCTCAGACTTAAGGCCAAATCACATATCGTGAGAAAACATGAAGAATTATCGAAATATGGTAAAAAACGAATATATTTACGTACAATCACACTACATGAAAAACGTGAAAAAATCGCTATTTTTCCAAATTGAGGATTTTAACTTCAATTCATAAAGCGAGGTTTCGTATTATTTAGATCCTAGAAAAGACATATAAAGATGTTGTTTCCAATACAAATGATAAAAATCAATATGTTTTCATTACCTCACTTGAGGTAATCACATTACCTCACTTAAGGTAATTACCTCACTTCATCCCTCACTTGAGCCTCTGGATCCCTCTCTGAGCCTCTGCATCACTCTCTTGAACTCCTGCGTCCCTCTCATGAGCCTCTGCATCCCTCA